>NW_021703784.1:94696775-94969892 GCF_005190385.1 Monodon monoceros | reverse complement strand
CCCCCCCCGCGGCATTTTCTCATTAAAATGGAAGAAGGAATTAAGCCCCCACGCACATATACACTCACACACCCAACATAAAATGGGGAAATGGAGCTTAGACAGACTAGAGTTCTAACCTTCACTGTCTATATGACCTTGAAGTTCCCTGAGCCTTCCTTTGCTTTCTCATCTGTGAACTGGGAAGAAAATTCAAGACACCTGACTGGGTGCTGGGAAGAGCCTTCCTGCCCCTGTTTAGCTCCTCCCCCAAGCTTTAGCCCACACTCTGACCAGAGTTGTCCCCCCTCTCTCTGTCTGTCTTCTCACACACACACGCACACACACACACCAGCTCCCCAGCCCCACCGCAGACATGCATACTCATTAAATGTTAGCTGTCGCAGTTATTACGGTTGCTTAGGTTCACCTCGTGAATGCGAATTTGGAACCAAGACCACCAGCGCAGGGTCAGCTGGCACCACCACCACACTGCCTCTGGAAGCAAAGCACTCTGAGGAGCAAGTCGGATGTGACGGGGTCAGTCCACGCAGCATAAGAGAGAGCCACGACTGTCTCAGCAGTGGCTTTAGCATTAGCCCACCAGCTCATGGCTACTCCGTGTTATTGGCCCCAGACCTCCACCCACCCCAGCCATTCCACTGTAGTAATCATTTTGAGAGAAGCCTTGAAAGATCACTGGTCTCTAGGCCTGACAGTTCTTCCTCTTTCTCTTTGTCATTGACTCTACAGACTTTGACCTCTAAGCCTTAAGGGGCTCAGAGAGTAGTGAAAAGATGTAGACATCCTGAGGCTGCCTTTGTCTATGAGCTTTGCTGCTAAGCTGCTTTGTAAACCTCAGGGAAGTAACTTCTTTTCTCTAAACCGTTGGTTTCTAATCTGCAAAGACAGAAAACCAACATCCATTCACGGCTACCAGGTGTTTAGGTGCACGTTCGTATTGTTAACTAATCGTTTGCTCTGTAAAATGAAGGAGTTGGACTATGTAATTTCTGCGTCTCTTCCGGGAAAGGTTTCAGTAGTTGCTTTCAAAACCACTCCAGCTCTCAGCCCAGGGAAGGGGCTGTGACCTCACAGAGAGGACACAGGATAAAGACCCAGGCTGGCCTGGGTTTAAACCTCTGGTCTGTCATTTCTCAGCTATGTTGACATTGGGCAAGTCACACGGGTGCTCTGAACCTCAGTTTCCTCATCTACAAAATGGGAACAATAATATCTCCCTTGTAGGGCTGCCTGGAGGATCAAATGAGATGGGTGTGTAGGAGCCTAGCGCTGCACTTAGGAGAGAGTAGGGCTGCAATGTGGGTTCCTGCCTCCTTCCTTAATTACCCAGATTTGAGGATGTCTTTATGCTAATTATCTCTGCTAACCCCTTTAAGGTTTTGTTTGTGAGAAGGAAGCAGAAAGTTGCGTCTGATGGTCTAAGAGAATGCTGATGACAAAGGTTTCATTTCTGCAGCCTACGCTCCAAGCCAGTGTCGGATGGTCATCACCACAGATCCAAGCAAAATCAGCCTTTCCCTCGAGACTCTGATGCCCAAGAACAAGTATATTCCTTTCCAAACTTTTTTATTTTAATTTTAAAAGTTCCCCTCCACTGTGCTAGGTGCAGCCCAGAATCTGGGTCACTTTCTCTGAGAGGCTCTCTTTGACACCCCTGTGTATAATTCTAGCCCCTCTCCCACCTCTGGCCACTCCCCATTCCCCTTCCTGCTTTGCTCTTCTCCATAGCACTTATCACCACACAACAAACACACCCACACACGCAGTTCCCTAGAATGTAAGTACGGGGAGGATTAGGGCTTGTAGGGGCTGTGTGTTCACTGCGGTGTCTCCAGTGCTGAGAAGAGGCATTAGTAGGCAATAAATAGTAAGCATTAGTAAGCTCTAAATAAAATGTGTTGGAAGAATGAATCTGAACCTGAGTCAAAGCCAAGCTGGCAGTTATGGCCAGATAATAATAAAATACCACACGAGCCCCTCATTT
Organism: Monodon monoceros; assembly: GCF_005190385.1. Classification (NCBI taxonomy): domain Eukaryota; kingdom Metazoa; phylum Chordata; class Mammalia; order Artiodactyla; family Monodontidae; genus Monodon; species Monodon monoceros. The sequence continues at coordinate 94,967,905 of NW_021703784.1, read as the reverse complement.
CACAGTTTGCAAAGCCTTCTCACAGTATCTATTTGATCCTGTGCAGAAGAACTTCTGCATTTTCTAGGTGAAGAAACTCAGACATGAAGCATCTCTGGAAAACAGAGGAAGCTCTCCTGGCCTCTTGGCCTTGAGCAAGTCACTTCCCTTCTCTAATCTCATTTTTTCCTTATGAGAAAATGACAAGGTGTGGACTGGTTCCCTTCTGGGGCTCAGACTTTTAAATTCTTAAATCCTGTGACCTGATTGTTAACCCTTTAAGGACTGACTCAAATGATGTTACCCATAAACCGTAATTGCAGAATCAGGACAAGTTGAAACCTCTGCCCATCTGATTCCACTTCCAGTCTTCTTTCAGACTGCACTCCACTGGGGGACATTGCAGGTGGGTCTGCTGAGACACAGTAAGTTCTATATGCCAATGAGTTGTGGTAGTTGTTTTTGTTATGGGGTCAAAGAAGGTAATTTATTTAGTTTTTAAACTATTACTCTGCCTTTGGCTGGGTTTCCACTAGTCTTCTAACTTGACTGTCCATCTCCAAGCTCTCCTCTCCAATCCATCTTACACACTGCTTGGAAACTAAATGAACAAACCTTGCTTTCAGGAAATCAAAAACTTTCAGTGGCTCCCTACTGCCTACAGCATACACATAGACGGGTTAGCCTACCATTTGAGGCCTCCTCAATCTTCTCCTGACCCTTTCAAACATACTTCCCTACCCCACCCTGCTTTGTTGCACAAGAATTCCCTGCTCCAATCAATTCAACTCATTCATTCGTTCATTCATTCAATAACTATGTATTACATTTCCTACTATAAGCCAGACACTCACAGCTCTAGGCGCTGCTGTGATGAACAAGTTCTGTCCTCAAGAAGAATATTTTCTAGAGGGGAAAATGTTGGGCAATAAGCAAGGAAACAAGTTAACCAGATTATTTCAGGGCTTCCCTGGTGGCGCAGTGGTTGAGCGTCCGCCTGCCGATGCAGGGGACACGGGTTCGTGCCCCAGTCTGGGAAGATCCCACATGCTGCGGAGCAGCTGGGCCCGTGAGCCATGGCCGCTAAGCCTGCACGTCCGAAGCCTGTGCTCCACAACGAGAGGCCACAACAGTGAGAGGCCCACGTACAAAAAAAAAGAAAAAAAAAAAAAAAAAGAAAAAGATTATTTCAGATAATGATAAAATCGACACTTGTGCTTTGGTAGCTCAAACAAAGCAGGATGCAGTGGTAGAAAGTGGTGGCACGATCTTAGATCCTGTGATCAGGAAGTTCTCTTTGTGGGGCCACATTTAGGGAAGACTTGAGTGAGAAGAAAGGGACAGCCACGTGGAGACCTGGGAAGAGGGTTCCAGGCAAAAGCAAGAGCAAGTTGCAAAGGCCCTAAGGTGGCAACAAGCTTCACATGTGCTCAGGGTGGAACGAAGGCCAGTATGGCCAAATCAATGTGGACAAGGAAGAGATTGGTGGGAGATGAGGTCAAGGAGGTAGGCAGGGGTCAGCTCAAGCAGAGCCTGGTGAGGAGTCTGGATTTTATTCTAAGTATATGGGAAGCCGTTAGAAGATGTTCATAGGAGAGTGACATGATTGATACATATTTTAAAACATGACTCTGGCTGTCGTGTGGAGAGTGAGTTGTGGACAGTATAAGAAGAGAAGCAAGGGGACCAGTTTGGAATCCTTCTTCACTTAATCTCTGGTTACTTGTTTGTGTATGTGTATCCATCAGTAGGCACTGAGATAAATTTCTGTTTTGATGGCTGTGTTCCGCCTTCCCCTATTAGGTGATTGATTCTTCAAGGATAGGGTAGGTACACCAGCAAAACTGTAGGACAGAATGGCATGTTAGCTATGAGCACCTCCAGAATCTCATTTATTAGTGACACCCATCAGATAAGTTACTGACTTCTGTGAGCCTCAGCTACATAACTGAAAAAAAAAAAAAAAAAAGATGGGGGTGGAGGTGTGATTACCTAAATAATGCATGTAAAGTGCTTAGTACATACAGTTCCTGGCGTATAGTAAGCCTTCAACAAATCATAGCTGTGGTTATTATTTGCAAGGCGGTTGTGCTGCTGGTGGCTATGACTTTGGGCAAGTTTTTTTCCCCTTTGAGTCTCAGTTTGTGCATCTGTAAAATGGGTTGCAGATAGAATTCAGCTCTAAGATTCTCAATGCCTCTGTTCTATTTGTAAACACTTTAGAATCCACTTTAAGTAATGTTGCCCAAAGCCCATGTGATGTGATTTATTCTTCATAATGTTGCACCGCCCTCTGTTGGACATACTCTGCCAGCATACTTGTTGGATCCTTAAATCAGCAGATGAACAGAAGCCCAGACCTCCCTCGCCTATATGCTGACAACTGTCTCTTCTTAAGTAAGATCTCTCTCCATATAGCTACGGATTATTTTTAAAACAACAAAAATAAGGTGTTTTTTGCATTTTTAAATTCTGTCCCTACTTTATTCCATTTTTAGGACTTTGTAAAAGTTTAGGATTTTAAAAATTTATCTATTTTAACACAATTTCAGACTTACAAAAAAGTTGGAAGAATAACACAAGAATTAACACTATATCTTCACCCAGATTCCCCAGATATTTACAATTGATCGCATTTGTTTTATTATTTTCTTTGTCTGCACACACAATACATGCACACATACATACATATGTAATACATACATATTTTTTCTGAATCATTTGAGAGTGAACTACAAACATGAAGCCCTTTTATCCCTAAATACTTTATTGATGATGATGTAATATTATAAAATCTTCAGACTTTATTCAGTTTTCTCAAATTATCTCGTCTCTTCAGAGCAGAACAAAATCCTACATCCCATTTTACATTGGGTTGTGCTGTCTCTTTCCTTTACTCTGGAATAGTTTCAGATTTTTTCTTTATCTTTTTTTTTTTTTCAGTATTCTTGGCTCACTCTCTTTTTTTTATTATTTTTATTATTTTTTTGGCTGCATTGGGTCTTCATTGCCGCGCACAGGCTTTCTCTAGTTGTGGCGAGCCGGGGCTTCTCTTCATTGCAGTGTGTGGGCTTCTCATTGCAGTGGCTCCTCTTGTTGCGGAGCACAGGCTCTAGGCGCACAGGCTGCAGTAGTTGTGGCACTTGGGCTCCGTAGTTGTGGCTCACGGGCTCTAGAGCACAGGCTCAGTAGTTGTAGCTTAGTTGCTCCACGGGATGTGGGATCTTCCCAGACCAGGGCTTGAACCCGTGTCCCATGCATTAGCAGGCGGATTCTTAACCACTGTGCCACCAGGGAAGTCCCTCTGTGTCTTTCAAGACACTGACATTTTTGAAGACCACAGGCCAGATATTTGGTAGAATATGTCTATTTGGTTTTGTCGGATGTTTCCTAATAATTAGATTCAGGTCATGCATTTTTGGGCAACCCAATACCACAAAAGTTCGGGTGTTTTTTGTTTGTTTGTTTGTTTATGTAGGATCTTAGTTACCCGACCAGGGATCGGACCAGCGCCCCCTGCAGTGGCAGCCCAGAGCCCTAAACACTGGACTGCCAGGGAATTCCCTGTGGCTGCGGGGAGTGGCTGTTGAGTTTAAAAACAAAGAACAGGGGCTTCCCTGGTGGTGCAGTGGTTGAGAATCCACCTGCCAATGCAGCGGACACGGGTTTGATCCCTGGTCCAGGAAGATCCCACATGCCATGGAGCAACTAAGCCCATGTGCCACAACTACTGAGCCCGTGTGCCACAACTACTGAAGCCCGCGTGCCTAGAGCCCGTGCTCTGCAACAAGAGAAGCCACCACAATGAAGAGTAGCCCCCACTTGCCGCAAGTAGAGAAAGACTGTGTGCAGCAACAAAGACCCAATGCAGCCAAAAATAAATAAATTTTTAAAAAAAGTATGTGCTTAGGAAGGGTATGCAATAATATACATTAGAAATTATTATAATCATGTATCTATTTGTTTATTTGCATAAACAAACACTTGGGCTCTTTTGAAAAGTACTGATGCCAAGACCCACCCCTAGAAATTTTTATTAAATTGGGATATTGCTTGCATATTAGTATTTTCTTAAAGCTCTATAGGTGTTTCTAATAGGCAATCAGGATTGAGAGTCATTGATTTCTACTCTGCTAACTCAAAAAAGAATATTAGACAAATTACAGAGATCCATAAAAATACAGTAAGATAAGATGAATTGCAAGACGGGAGGGACATTCAATAGGAGAAGGACACACATCAAGTCTCATAGGCTTGCTTTGAATGGGCTATAAATTTGTTCTAACAAACAACATGAAGATAATGAAATAATGTTAAAGACAGAGACCCAATTTTAAAATGATATATACAAGGTAAAACTACACTGCGTCTAGAAAAAGATGAGAAGAAATAAACTAAAAAAGGTGTCAGTGGTTGCATCTGAATGGTGACATTATGAGTGATCTTAATTTTTTCCACATTTTTCTTTTAAATTTATTTATTTATTTTTGGCTGTGTTGGGTCTTCATTTCTGTGCTAGGGCTTTCTCTAGTTGCGGCAAGCGGGGTCCACTCTTCATCGCGGTGCACGGGCCTCTCACTGTCGCGGCCTCTCTAGTTGCGGAGCACAGGCTCCAGACGCACAGGCTCAGTAGTTGTGGCTCACGGGCCTAATTGCTCCGTGGCATGTGGGATCTTCCCAGACCAGGGCTCGAACCCGTGTCCCCTGCATTGGCAGGCAGATTCTCAACCACTGCACCACCAGGGAAGCCCCACATTTTTCTTTAATGTCAAAATTTCCTTTAAAAAATCTGAGGTATTTTTAGTAATTAAAATGTTTTCAAAATATCAATATAATTAAAATAATTTTCTTTTGCATAGCACTTAATTTGCAAAGCTCACATTATCTCATAATAGTAATATGTAATAAGTAAGTGATAATAATGATTTATTGAATGCTTACTATGTGTCAAGTACTATACTATAAGCTTTACATAGATTCTCTTTTAATCCTTACAGATACTCTTTGAGGTCGATACTATTATGAACCCCATTTTATAAGATAGAGAAACAGACTCAGATCGGTTAATTCACTTGCCCAGTGTCAAACAGCTTCTCAGTGTCAGAGCAAGGATTTCCCTCTAAAGCTTTAACATCTAACCACTAAGTACACTATTGTCTAATTGCTAGGAAAAACAGGTACTCTTATGCAAACTCCACTAAATTTAGTTATTTTGCATGCTGTTTGTTAAAGGTTTTTTTCCATATCAGATGAATGTTTTATATGAAAAATGCCTTGGTATGCTTTGATTAGTAGCTTTGAAAATGAAATGAAAACTCTTGCTATTACTTTGGTTGGTAGCTTTCCACCAACATTCAGGCACGGGCTTTTTTTTAAAAAAGCAAAGTCACAAAATAAATGACAATCACCAGGCAATATTCAGTAATTTTTATTTATAATAAGGATTATAAACATGATGCGACATTTTAAAACATTTATAGAACAGTCGTTCTTCGTTCAAAAGGAACTCAAAGGATGTCTTTAATTCTTTTCCCATGCATCAAGACCAAAAACTTTTACTGAGATCTGTCTAAAAGGCTTAGGGATAGAAAAACAAAATCTAAAAGTCTGGTTTGGTTTAGTGTAGTTGAGTTTTAATTGCTTTTGTTTTTAAGAAAAAGAATTGGAAAAAGATGTGGGCTGTCCACTGTGAGTTATAGAATAAGCAGAGGGCTAGGGGGTCAGGAGTCCCGGGTTTTGGTTGTCACTTCCCCTCTCTGGGTTTTTACTTCCTTATTTATAAAATGAAGGGATTGGACCAGACAATCTCTAAGGAACTTCTCAGCTCAAAAATTCATGATTTTACAACTGGATTGTCCTGACTTGTTCTGTATTACCTGAATCTAAGGAACAGCAGAAGCGGCAGCCCTCTCCTAGTCCTGAGACGGTGCCAGTGTGTTGTTGGACAGCAGAAGAGAAATGAATCAAGGCTGTTTCCTCCCTGTCAACCCTCTATCCACTGAGGCTGCTCTCAGCTCTAGCTAGAGAATGGAGGCCCCAGAAAGAAAAGAAAAACAGGGATGGCACAGTGGTTGAGAGTCCATCTGCCGATGCAGGGGACGCGGGTTCGAGCCCCGGTCCGGGAGGATCCCGCGTGCCGCGGAGCGGCTGGGCCCGTGGGCCATGGCCGCTGGGCCTGCGCGTCCGGAGCCTGTGCGTACCGCACAGAGAGGCCCGCGTACCGCAAAAAAAAAAAAAAAAAAAAGAAAAACAGGGATGGAAGCTGAATAACTGGATTTGAAGAAGTAAGAGGAAGGAGAAAGCGGAGTTGCAGAAAGAAAGTGAAGGGAAAAGATGTCCCTTTTTGTTAAGGATTTTCGTATATTTAAACATCCCAACATTTTGTAAGCAAATCAAAGTTTACATGATATATTCTGGTATTCCAAAATGGATATAGTAAGTTTAGATCTGTAAAGAGCCCATTAAAAGTACTGCATTTATTTAAAGCTTTTTCTTCCCATCACTGGTAGTTTCTAGAGCTGCCCTGTCCAAAATGGTAGCTGCTAACTCCATGCGGCTGTTTAAAGGTAAATGTAAATTAATTAAAATGAAATAAAATGTAAAAGTCAGCTCTTCAGCCGTAATAACCACGTATCAAGTGCTCAATAGCTACGTGGGGCTAGTAGCTACCATACTGGGCAGCACAGACATAGGGCATTTCAATTATGGAAGAAAGTTCTACTGGACAGCACTATTCTTGAGGGTTTGATTAAAGGGAAATGGAGTGCAGAACATCTGAGAGAAGATTAATTAGACAATAGGAAAATGAAAATGATGCAAATAGGCAGTTGTTAATAATTATAATAGTTCCAGCTACTGGATTTCCCAATTTATATGCATTCTGTCACTCACTCCTTAAAATTTCCTCATGAGGTGAATACACACATTATCCCCATTTTACAAATGGTAAAACTGAGGCTTAAAGAGATGAAATTGCCTAAGGTCACATAGCAAGCAAGTGCACCCAGTTTACACAGCACCAGACTCTGTGCCTATTGCCTCCTTACCTCAAGTTTAAAGGGCAAGAACCGCTGGCTGGTTGCTGTAGATGTGATGCATGCTGTCCTAGGCACAGGGGACACGGTGTGACCAAGTCCCCACCCTTAGGGCAGGTGAGAAACAAGGAAGGAGTAAGCAAATAAAGGCATCATTTCAGCCAGTGACTGATGCAAAGAAGTTAATAAAATGGAGTAATATAGACATGGGGAAGGGGGTCCTGGAGGCTGTGTTGGGGGAGAGGCCTCTCTGAAGGGTGGCATTGGAGCTGAGACCTGAACGATGAGGAGGCACCAGCCCTAAGGAGAGCAGAGGCATTGACAGAGCAAACACCCTGCTGCAGGACAGAGCTTGGTGAACCAGAAGACCAGCAAGGACGCCAGCCTGCGTGGCCATCGCTGAGGACAGAACGGAAAGCATGGGGGGTCTGCAAATGGAGAGTCAGCAGTCCCTGCCTCGAGCTTCCTCAGCTGTGGGGAGAGAAATAAACCCAAAGGGCCACCCAGGCAACTCTCGTCACTCATCTCCACTCTGACCTCCCAGGTGGAGCCACCCTTCCCTTTCATCTTACCCTAATGGTGCTTAATCTTCTAACTGGTCTCCCCGCTTCCACCAACACCCCCTAGAGTCTGCTCTCTACTCAGCAGCCACAGTGATCCTGTTAGAAGCTAAGTCGGTGCACCCTGCCTCAGCTCATAGCTCTCCGAAGTGCCCCATCTCACTCACAGTAAAACCCAAAGCCATTGTGATGGCCGACAAGGTCCTATGCAGTCTGCTCCCTGCTACTTTCCTGACCTCATCTCCTCCTATACTCTCCCCTGCGCACTCCATGCCAGCCACACTGGCCTCCTTGCTGTCCCCAAACATGTCAGGCCCCCTCCTGCCTCCATCCTGCTCTGCTGGAACGCTCCCTCCCAGACCTGCCAGTTCACTCCCTCGCCTCCTTAAGTTTGGGCTCCAATGTCACCTTCTCCATGAAGCCTTCCCTGACCACCATATTTAAATTCAAACCCCTCTTACCTGCACTACTTTTCTCCCCGTCACTTATCCCCTTTGAACGTGCTATGTTTTTCCTTATATTTCTTACATGCATTTAGACTGTGTGTTGTCTGTCTCCCATCTAGAGTTTACCCCTTCCCTGAGAGCAAGAATCTTTGCTTTGTTTCCTACTGGATCCTTCGCCCCTAGAACATGCACATAGTAAAGAGCTCAATGTTTGTATTTTTTGATAAATGTAGAATGAACATTGAGCTCCACTCTCTTGGGAGTCCTCTTCCAGATTTGGGGTCTATCTCCTGGCACAGTAAATGTGGCAGAACCCCTTTCTCCCTATGACCCCCTGATTTTTGTTATTGGTCACAGGTGATTGATATTAAAAATAGTTTTTTAAATATTTAAACCAGTGACACATCTCAGTTTAAAATTTGCTGGCCTCTCCCCAGCCTCAGGCACAGACACTCTCTAGAGCAGCACGGGCCAACAGAAATAGAATGCAAACCACATATGTAATTTTAAATTTACCAGTAGCCACATTAAAAGAAGTAAAAAAGAAACAGGTTAAAAGAGTTTTAATAATGTATTTTATTTAACTCAATAATCTAAATATTATCATTTCAACATGTAATAATTATTTTTATAATTTTTAATTTTTATTTGTTTATTTATTTATTTTAAATGTTTATTTCTTTATTTATTTTGCAGGTCTGAGTTGCGGCACAGGAACCCTTAGTTGCAGCATGCATGTGGGATCTCGTCCCCTGACCAGGGATCGAAACCAGGCCCCCTGCATTGGCAGCACGGAGTCTTACCCGCTGGGCCACCAGGGAAGTCCCCATCAACATGTAATAATTATTAATGAGATATTTTACATTCTCTTTCCATACAAAGATTTTCACGTTCAGGGTGTATTTTACACCTACAGCACATCTCCACTTGGACCGACCACATTTCAAGCTCTCGAGAGCCACATGTGGCAAGTGGCTACAGCCGGCTCTGCGGTCTCTGGAGGAGAGGGTATGGGGTCCATGGTGCCAAAGCAAGAGCTTTGGGCCTCTCACCAAAAGTGTTGGTAAAAAAAAGCTCGCATAGGGCTTCCCTGGTGGCGCAGTGGTTGACAGTCCGTCCGCCTGCCGATGCAGGGGACACGGGTTCGTGCCCCGGTCCGGGAAGATCCCACATGCTGTGGAGCGGCTGGGCCCGTTAGCCATGGCCGCTGAGACTGCGCGTCTGGAGCCTGTGCCCCGCAACGGGAGAGGCCACAGCAGTGAAAGGCCCGCGTACTGCAAAAAAAAAAAAAAATCTCGCATCAGCAAAAGCTCCAGAAGCAGCCAAGCCTCTTTCTTTCTCCTTCCCTCAACCCCTGCCCTAGGCCACTTTAGGCTCTGGGCTCTCCCTTGGGTGCTGTGGGTTTCTGCTCCTTTCAGGGCTCTTCCACTTGGAGGCATCCCCCTCCGTGACACTCGTGTGACCCACCAGGGACCCAGACTCTCTGCAGTGGGGAATGTCCAAGGTCAGCCTCGTCCATCAAGGGGAGGGACGCAGGAGAACAGACCCTCTCTCCCAGCAGCCCTGGGAACAGAATGCACACATGGGTTCCTCTTCTTCAGGGAGAGCAACTGCGCACCCAGCCCAAGGAATGGGGGATGGGAGAGGGAAACAGGCCCTTCAGCTGGAATTTCTGTTCATGCTTCTCTCCAGGAAAAAAAAAAATTCTGGAGCAATTTTGGCTTTCCTCTCTTACAAGTCAGGACAGTTGACCCGTTCCCAGGGTGAAGTTTTCTGGACTTCAGCCCCCCTTCCTATAAAGCTCTTCCCCCAAAGACTCTGCAACATGGTCCCGTTTTGCATCTGCAGCTTGCTTCAGCTTGTGTCCAGGCTGCCCAGTCCCTAGGCCTCTCACTTGCTGACTGTATTTTTATCACCCTCCCCTCAACCCCACATGCTTATTTCTGCCTTTTCTTTCGCCCCTCCAGGCTCTGCTGTGGTTTTTGATGATTTCCCCTTTGTTTAATCATTCTGGTGAAATTGGACTCAAAATAGAAAGCAAGAGAGTGCTGACATGGATGGAAAATAGATCTGCTAGAACAACTTCAAGTAACAACATGCTAATCGCTGTCCCCTAAATATCACCAGCTCACACACTTCTGGACATGGTGTCACCTCACAAGCCAGGGGCAGCCCTTTCACTCCTCGGACAGCACACGTGTATTAGGGTTCTACGAGGGACAAGGTTCTATTGCGCCAGCCTCTGGGGGAGACAGAAGTGGGTAGGCTGTCAAGCCTTCTGCCCCAAAGGACCTTGTACGGAATAAAGACGATGCCTGCCCTGAGCTCAAAGCTTTCAACTAAGCTGTAAGGAGGCAGGGGTCTCATGGAAGAGGGGCACTTGAACTGGGACTTGAAGGATGGAAGGATTTTAAGAGGCAGAAACAGCAAGGAACTGCCTATTTTGCCACCAGAGGAAAGGCAGTGTAGAGGCAGGGAGTGGGAGAGACACACCCATTTGACAAAGCAACTGGCTTTTGCCTGATTGGTCTCTGCTGGTGCTGGATGGATGGCTCAAGTTTTTGATATTCTCCCTGAATGGAAGGGATATGCCAACTTCCATGCCCAGGGCTCCTGTCCATGTTTCCAACACTAGGGCTTTATGGCTCTGAGAGCATCCGAATGAGACAGTTGAGGGAGGAAAGCCTGAAGAACAGAGGGATGCCCTGGAATACTCGCAGCCGAGCTGCCATCACCATGGGCGCTTCTGCAGCCTGTGGGCCACCTAGATGAGATGACAACCTTGAGCTCAGGTGGCTTGAATTACTGAGCTGAGGCCTCCCTGGAATTGTCCCAAGGCCATTGCCCCATGGTCTGTCCGCTTCAGTGTGAGGGGCAACCCTCCTTGTAGTGGATGGTTGAAGATTATTTTCTCTTTTACAAAAGCAGAATTAGAGAGAGAGAGAGAAAAGATGTCTCCAACCTCCCCACCTCAAGAAAGTAATTCCTCCTATTTAGGGAACCAATTGATGGGGAAAGTCTGAAAGAGCTTCACAAATCACACAAATTCAGTGCTGGGTTTATTTTTACCTCTTCTGGAACCATCCCCCCAAGCTCAACTCAGGCATCCAAGAGAGATCATGCCTGGTCCCCATTTTAGCGGTACCCGGCACATGCTCCGTCATATCGCCTAGGTTTGACTCTTTTTTGTTTTTCCACAGCATTGATCACTATCTGAAATTCTCTTGTTCATTCACTTGGATTCTAGTTGATCGCTGGTCTCTTACCCCGCCCCCAACCACACTGTGTCCCCAGAAGAGCAGGATCTGTCATGGCACTGCAGTATCCCCCGTGTTTTGCAACAGTGTTAGCTTGAAGTGGGCACTCGATAAATATTTGTGCAAGTCCACAGAGGGCCGCATATTAGTATCCAACAAACTTACAAATGCACATGCCCTCAACTCACAGTGACTGAAAAATGAGATCAGGAGGGTGAATCTATTTTCCTTAAAGGAACCAAGAGAATCTCGGCACCTCAATCATCAAAATAATTCATTACACCACTGTTTAGAATAACAAAAGACTGGAAGAACCTAAATGTCTACTTGGTTATGCAATAAGGATGCCACGCATACCTATGAAAGAACAAGGACGCTCTTTGTGAACAAATATAGAAAGATTTCCTGAATCTAATCTTTTTTTTTTTAATTATAGTTTGATTTACAATGTTGTGATAGTTTCAGGTGTACAGCAAAGTGATTCAGACATACATACATATATTATTTTTCAGATTCTTTTCCATTATAGGTTATTACAGGATATTGAATATCATTCCCCATGCAATACAGTAAGTCTTTGTTGTTTATCTATTTTATATATAGTAGTATGTATCTGTTAATCCCAAACTTCTAATTTATCCTTCCCCCCTCCTTTACCCTTTGGTAACCATAAGTTGTTTTCAATGTCTGTGAGTCTATTTCTGTTTTGTAAATAAGTTCATTTGTATCTTTTTTTGTAGATTCCACATATATGCAATATCCTGTGATATTTGTCTTTCTCTGTCTGATTTACTTCACTCAGTATGATAATCTCTATGTCCATCCATGTTGCTGCAAGTGGCATTGTTTCATTCCTCTTTATGGCTGAGTAATATTCAATTGTAAATATATACCACATCTTCTTTATCCATTCATCTCTCGATGGACATTTACGTTGCTTCCACGTCTTGGCTATTGCAAATACAGCTGCTATGAACATTGGGGTACATGTATCTTTTCGAATTAGAGTTTTCATCTTTTCCTGGATCTACTCTTAAGTGGAAAAGCAAAACACAGGACAGTGTTAAAGTATGCTGTTAATGGTGGGAAAAAAAAAAAGAGAGGCAGTGTATTTGTATTTGCTTGTTTATACAAAACAACATTTCTACCAGTTATCAAAAAACTCTTCAATAGTTATAAGGACAATCTACAGGGAGGGGAACTGGATTACTTGGGAGCAGGGAAGTTTTTGTAACTTTTGAGCTTTGAACCATAAGAATGTGTTACCTATTCAAAAATAAAATCCACAACCATATTTATTTAAAATATATATTGATTGAATAAACTGATGAATGTAATTCAGTTTCTCTTGGTGGCTTTCAGGAAATGTAATCCAGTGTCCCTCCCATTTTCATTCACAGGCACAACCCTGGGCCTGCCCTCACTCTTCCCCTCCATTCCTCTCCCCTCCACTAAAATAAAGCCAAATTCCTGAAGGCTGGGCCCCGTAGGAGCTGTCTCACTTACTCACTGGAGGTGTGTGAAGGACAGGTAAACAGTGGCATGTGGTGGCAACCGAAATTCCCTCCGTACCAGTGTGTTCGTGTAAACAGAATAAAAGAACATCATCATGTTTACCTTCTAGGGAGTTTTACAAAAACAACTTTCCTGCTTCCTTAAACTACTAGATAAGAGCAAATAAACTTGGCCCTGCTCTGAGTCAACTAGCTTAGTTGAAACCATGGATTCTGGGGGAAATTTGGGGTAGAGAAGTGGCAGCAGCCTCTTGTATACCTGGTGTATCCTGGCTGCTGAGAGAGTCCTGTCTGGACTCTGTATCGTTCTTGAGCTGATGGAAAAAGGGTCTCTTAGAAGCCACAGTATCCAGAAAGATCAGGGCCAGCTCAGACAGTCCAAACCAATCTCCTGGCCTGCCTCTGAAGGCAGCAAGCAAGGCCAGCTTTGTGGGTGTTCAACCCACACTTAGAAGGAGCCCTGCACTTGGTTTAATATCCTGCTGCCACCATCTTGAAATTCTTACTAATTTTTTAACAAGCAGCCCACCTTTTCATTTTGTCCTGGACCCCCCACATTATTTAGTCAGTCCTTCAGGAAGTGTCACAAAAATCCTTGTCATCTCAGGCATTCTAGTTTATTGTTTGTTGTGAAATATATAGTGTCTGTTCTCATTTGTCTCATCTGGGTTTGTCAGATCCTTTCTTGAAAGCCATTTTAGGAGAGCTTGAGGGTCCAGGTACTTGCAAAGGTGGACATGCAGGAGGGGAAGGGCATGGTCAAGATCAAGGGACAGGGTAGGCCACTCCAACAACTTGAGTACAGCCAGACACTGCCAGCATTTCTTTTTATTCCTGGTTCTCACAGGGTACCTAGAATTACTGGTTCACAGTGTAGCTCATCTGAAGAAAATCTTCTGAAGAAGACACAGGGGCAAGGCCTCTAAATTTTTTTTTTTGTGTGTGTGGTAAGCGGGCCTCTCACTGTTGTGGCCTCTCCCGTTGCGGAGCACAGGCTCCGGACGCGCAGGCTCAGTGGCCATGGCTCACGGGTTCAGCCGCTCCACGGCATGTGGGATCCTCCCGGACCGGGGCACGAACCCGTGTCCCCTGCATCGGCAGGCGGACTCTCAACCACTGCGCCACCAGGGAAGCCCAAGGTCCCTAATTTTTGCATTTGTCCTTTCATTCCAGAAATATTTATTGAGCAAATAGGTGCTGGACATATAATAGGAAGGCATTTTCCCTGCCCTCATGAGCTTACAGTGTAGTAGAGCCAGGCAATAAGCAACTAAATAAACACAGTGATAAATATGAATTGCAGTAAGTGCAACAGAGGAAACATAATGCCAAGAGAGAATAACTGGTGGGAAATTAGGAGGGCTAAAGGGACTAGGATAGGGTCATTAGAAGAGGCCTCTCTGAAAATGTGACCCTTTGGCTGAGACCTGAAGGATGAACAGAAGCAGCTATGTGTGAAGAAAGGAGAAATGGCAGACCAGGCAGGGGAACAGCCTGGGAAAGGACATTGGGATATTGGCATGTGTGGGAACCTGGCCTGTTCATGAACCGGACAAAGGCCAGAGAACAAGGGGGAGAGTTCAGCGAGAGGGGGCTAGGGCACAGACCTGTTTCTGCAGGACTTGATAGAATCCACTGAGGATCTTGGCTTTCATTCCAAATGCAACAGGTAGTCTTTGAAGACTTGTAAGAGAGATAGTAATGCCATCAGATTTGCATTTTGGCAAGTTTACTCTGGCCTGATATATGTCCCGCTTCACTGGAATGAGTGTCTCAGGAGTGTTAGTGGTGAGAATGGGGGGAAAATCAGTGTAAATGAAGTATGCTTTAAAGGGGGAATAGACAGGATTTGATGATGGATTTTGGGGCGGGGGGATAAAAGAGAAAGAGAGATGTCAAGGATCCTGACCCATAGGTATCTTGCATGGGAGACTCAATGGCTGCAAGTGACATTTACAGAATTAGGAGTAAACAGATTTTGGAGCTGAGGACCAAGATTAAGAAACCGATTCTGAACATATTAATTTAGATGACTGTGAGATATCAGAGTGGAAATGGCTAACCCCTCCCCACTAGACAAGTGAGAGGGAGGCTTCTGTCCAACGGCCCACTTGGAGGGACAGGATGGTCAGAAGAGACGGACAGAGCCTGGCTTCCTACTCCCTGTGAGCCACTGGGTCCTGGTCCCCACCCTGAAACTCCAGGACAGACTCTCCCTGCAAGATCTGGAATCATCAGTGGCCTCTCCCTCCCACCCCCACTCCACCCTCCCAATTGCCTCAGTTTACCACCTGATATGGCACTCATGCACAGAATAACAAGGTTTAGGACAAATGCTCTGTAAGCAGCAGACATGTGCCTTGTGGAAGGGCTCATGCTCATTGAATGTGGGCACTAACTTTTTCTCAGAGCAGAGTCCCTGAATCACACTGGCCTGGGAGGCGGGAGCCCTGGGTGGGTAGGCCCTCCAACTACACAGTGCTTGAGGGCTTACAAAGCACTTTCACATCCACTGTCTTATTCTCTCAACAACCTTTGAGACCAGGTGGGGATTATCATTAACCCCACTTTATATTAGGAGGTTCAGAGAGGTTAATTAATTTGCCTAGGTCACACAGGTAATTGAGAAGTCAGTCTGTCTGATGCCAAGATTGAGGCTTTTTCTAGAAAGCTGTGTCATTTCATGGCAGGGACTGCCCATGTTTAGAGAAAGCTGCCTTCATTTCTGAGATACTGAAAGGCACTGGGAGGGCCCCACTGCCTAAGACACTGCCCAGAACCACAGCCTATTAGAGTTGCAAGCACCCATAGGGATCCTATCCAGTCTCCTCATTTTACAGCTGACAGGAAAAGAGACTCGCAGAGGGAAGGAAATTCGTGGCAGAAGAGGACTAAAACTCAAATCTCTAGCCTAGATCTCTTTCCACTTCCCTCAAGGCTTCCAGGGTTTGGCACCCTTCCATCTACGGAAGAGTCAGCCCTTGTGCTAGGAGAACTTTGTGGGAAAGAAGAGTAACCAGAACTAAAAGGTAAAATGTTGCTTGGCAACTAGAAATGTGGGCATGTGCGGCACCTGGCATCCATTTACCCTTCTTTCTTGTGTCCTCATCCCCAGGCTTCCTCCAGGGGGACCACTCCCAACCCCTCTTCAGGTTCTGCACCTGGGTGGAATTCATTTCCAGGAGTCCATTTCACTTCCTGCTTTAGGAGTAGGCATGTGACTCAGGTCTGGCCAATCAGAGCATCACATTTCTCTGTCCACAGTGATTGGCTCAGGAATGAACATGTGACCTAAGCTCAGCCACTCACACTCTCTCCCTCAGGACCCTCAGTCTTAAGAAGACTGCCTCATGGACAGAAGAAATACCTGGAGTTATTTGTTTTTGCTGCTGCAGCCTGTGCTTTCTAACCTAAATATTTTTTTTTTTAATTAATAAATTTATTTATTTAATATTTGGCTGCATTGGGTCTTCGTTGCTGCACGCAGGCTTTCTCTAGTTGAGGCGAGCAGGGGCTACTCTTCATTGCGGTGCACAGGCTTCCCACTGCAGTGGCTTCTCTTGTTGCAGAGCACGGGCTCTAGGCACATGGGCTTCAAGTGGTTGTGGCACGTGGGCTTAGTTGCTCACAGCATGTGGGATCTTCCCGGCCCAGGGCTTGAACCCGTGTCCCCTGCATTGGCAGGCGGATTCTTAACCACTGCGCCACCAGGGAAGTCCCTAATCTAAATCTTTAACCTTCCTGACAATTCATCCCAACTGAAGACCTCTCAGCAATTAGGAAATCAAGTGATAATATCATTTCTTGTATCTCCTGACAAGAATGTTTTACTGAGATGTAGCAGCTTTGTTCCTGAGTATTTACTTGGAAAATGAGACTTAGTGCAAGAAAATTCAGCTAACACAAAACCTTTTAATGATTCCTTTAAGTC
Source organism: Monodon monoceros (assembly GCF_005190385.1). Taxonomy (NCBI): domain Eukaryota; kingdom Metazoa; phylum Chordata; class Mammalia; order Artiodactyla; family Monodontidae; genus Monodon; species Monodon monoceros. The sequence goes on along the minus strand of NW_021703784.1, from coordinate 94,951,184 downwards.
AGTGACTCTATATATGTGGTCCCCAGATCAGCATCATCAGGGTCACCTGGAAACTTGCTAGAAATGCTGATCCACACATCACACCCAGATTTACTGGATTGGGAACTCTGGGAGAGAGGCCAGCAGTCTGGGTTTTCAGAGGTTCTCTCTGATGCCCACTAGAGCTTGAGAACTACTGCTTTTAAACCATTGAGCTCAGTCCCATATGGGTTTACTAAAACATTCAGGTATGAAGAAAAAAGATGCTTTAAAGTTGTGTCTCATTTCAGACCAAACTTTACAGGATCATTGTATGTTAATCTAAGGAGTTGGAGACATCAGACTTAAGTTCTAATCCTCTCTGAGCTATTTGCTGGTTGTGTGAATTTGGGCAAATGATGTCACCCCTTAAGCCTCAGTTTTCTCATCTGAAAAACTTGGAATAATAACATCTCCTTTATAGGTTACTGTGGACATTAAATAAGGTAATGACTATAAAACTGCTAGCATATAACAAGCTCTGGATAAATTTCAGCTCATTGTTATCATGTGTATGGAATTAAGGCTACTAATTACTTATTTAAAAGCACTGACTCCCTTTCACTATCCCATGGTGGCTGAGAACACATTTCCCATGTGTCTGAAACTGATGTCTAGCACAAAGAATGGAACCAGAAGACCTATGTCTTAGGCCTGGCACTGCCAACGATTTACCATATGTCATGAAGTGAGCCAGCTTCTATCTCTGAACCTCAGTTTCCCCATGTGTTAAATAAGTTGGTTGGGACTGGATGGGCTATAAGGTCCTTCTGGGCTCAGACACTCTGAAATTCTAAGTCTGAAGCCTGGAACAGAGTTTTTTTAATTGGTCATAGGAAACATAGTCTTCAGAGCCAAAATGCATCTGGAAGCAGCTATTTCTTAGGATATGTGAAAAGAGAACCACCCCCTAAAAGTGGGCATTAGAGGGAGGCAAATCTTCCCACACAGCAAATGTCTCTATAGATTTACCCACTTGTCTTGGGGACCACCCCATCCCCTGGGCTGTACCACCAAGGAGCTACCTCCTCACTCAGCCAGGAGAAAGAGTTTCCCTTTCTCTGTCTACTGATCATTGCTTCATTGCTTGGCTTGAGTTGAGTACTCAGAAACTCTGGCCAAAGGCCCTCCCAAAACAGAAAACAGAGTGACCACTAGCCCTTAAACCTGCCAACAAGAACAAGAAGTTCAGTCTCTGCTGGGTTTTAAGCCAGGATCCAGTACATCTCACAAAGTCCCTGCTCTGCTTAAGCCAAAACGGCAGGGCATCAAATCACACCCATTTCATTTTCCTCTTTTTGCTTATCTACATTTTCTATGTTTGTCCCCCTAAGCTGGATGCTTATCATTTCTGGTTAATCCTCAAAGCAGTAACTTCAAATGGAGGCTCTCGTCAAGCCCAGTAATGGTTTTCCTTGGTGATAACAGTTCAGTGCATGGGGGGACCCCATTCTAACACCAGGGCAGTGGATGAGTGGATGTCCTGGGAAAGTCACTTAGCATCCCAGGGTCTGCTTTTCACTGTGGTAAAGTAAGGGGAAGTTGGACCCGTTCTTCACCTACACTACTTCCCAAGACTGTAACAAGCGCCACTCAAGGTTTGGTAGCTGTTGAAAACACTGTGCAAAGTCCTGAGTCTGATCCTGCCCCTCCACACTACAGGCCATCGCCTGGTTTGGGGTAGCTTATTATGGATGTGAGTAAATAGGGAAAACGTGAACTGACTGATGCAAATCCATTAACAGTACAACCCTGATGTCCTGCTAAGGGATGGGGCGTGAATGGGGAGGTCTTGGAAGGCTTCACATACTTCCCCAGACTCCCAACTCATAAAGGACAAATTGGGAAGACAGTGGCAGAGCCCTGGATTCACCCATCTCCTCTATATTTCAGATAAGGAAACTGAGGTCCAAACTGGAGAAGTGAGCCCTTAAGGCCACACAGAGAGTAGGTGACCAAATACTGAGCCAGCAACAGCCTCTGACTCTGCTTTTATGGTATGAAAGCTAGTGGGTCCAGGGAAATTTTTTACTACTAAGTTGGTAGATGAGATGCAGCCTTCAGCACTGCAGATTGAGACCCTCGTCAAAGCTGAAGAACACCCTCTGGCACCCCTACCCCCTCAGAAGTAACAATAGAGGCCGTGCTGACTAGGGCTGCATTTTTCCCAGGCAGTCTCAGACAAAGGGCTGGCCTGGCCTGGCCTTGTTATCTCTTGGTCTTAATCAGCTCCACTCCATTTTCTGTCATGGTTTATCCACAAAAGACTCTTTGGCTGCCCAACAGAAAAGCCAAGCCAAGGTCCCAGAGTTAGTATGAAGGCCAAGCTGGGACTGGTTTGATGAGAGAAAAATACAATGAGTGTGCTAGGCCTGCAGCCTGCAGAACCCTCAGAAATCCACATCTCTGCACAAAGAGGCAGCGCCGGGTAGTGAAAAGAGCCGGCAGACAGGCCTGGGTTCAGATTCCAGCTACTTCCCAGCAGCATGACTTTGAATTAGATACTCAGCCTTCTGAGCCTCACTTTCCTCATCTGTAAAATAGGGATGATACCACTGGCCCCACAAGTTGTTGGACTGTGTATGTAACATCTCTAGCTCTGGGCCTGGAAGAAGGGACTCTGAGTATGTTTGTTTTCCTGATGCTCAAATTATAGAGTTGTGCTAGTGAAGAATTAGAGGTTCAGCCCTGACCTGTGGGCGGGCATGGCGTGACTGGCAGAGCCCATGCATTGGGTTTGAGGATGACTCTGATGTTCACCAGCTGCGGCAAATCCCTCCTCTTCTCTAAGATTCAATTTCCTAGTCTCTAAGTGGGAAGCTTAATGCCTTTCCTGCACCCAATTTATGAATGTGCTTCATCTACTATAAAAAATGCCAGTGTTGGGCTTCCCTGGTGGCACAGTGGTTGAGAGTCCGCCTGCCGATGCAGGGGAAACGGGTTCGTGCCCCGGTCCGGGAGGATGCCACATGCCGCGGAGCGGCTGGGCCCGTGAGCCATGGCCGCTGAGCCTGCGCGTCCGGAGCCTGTGCTCCGCAACGGGAGAGCCCACAACAGTGAGAGGCCCGCGTACTGCAAAAAAAAATAAATACCAGTGTTACCTCTTCTCATTAGCACATACTGGTATGTAATCAAATCCTCCTGAGGCCTTGGGCAAGTCATTAAGCCTCTCTGGGTATATCAATCAGGGTCCCAGCAGGCAACAGATGGCACATCCAAACTGGGTAATTTTCTTAGAGCATAATAACAGGGCTATTTACAAAGACATGTGCACAAATGGATAGTGGGTATCTCAGGGCTAGTGACCTCAAGGAGTCTTTACTGCCGCTAGGCCATGAAGGAGCAAAGGAGAAGCAGTCACTAGGACCAGAGAGGTCAGCTGTATTGAGAGGCCACCTGTTAGGATGCTGTGGCCATCAGAGGAGGAATGCAGCCCATCCAGAGTGCCCTAGCAGGGGAGGGAGTTAAGGAAATAATACCCTTACCTTGATCTCCTCCTGCCGTCCGATCTCCTGTGTGTGCTTCCCTTTGGTCTGATCAAACTGGAGGCCAGAGAATAAGGGAACCCAGTGATACAGTACATCCAGGGTAGCCTCCCAGGATAAAACACAGAGTGGAAAAGGGTGAAGAGAAGGGCTGGAGGGGCATTGGGCGGGTATCCAGCACACTGGGCATCAATGTCTTTCACAGTTTTTTATTTTTATTTATTTATTTATTTTGGGCCACACCGCGCATCTTGTGGGATCTTAGTTCCCTGAGCAGGGATCAAACCTGGGCCCTCATCAGTGAGAGCACAGAGCCCTAACTGCTGGATTGCCAGGGAATTCCCTTCTTCCACAGTTAAAGGAAGGTATTGAAGGAGATGACCTCTCCTTCTATCTCACCCTCTGATAGATTCTCAGCACTTTTTCTAAGCTTCAGATCCAGATCTAGAAGGGTTAGACCCTAGGAGGGAATCCAAGCCCTCTCCTAGGGAGATCTTTAGTCTTCCCAATTAATCAGGAGAAATGACATCCTTTTCTGGCAGCCCCAAATTTAAATTATCGCCTTTGAGGCCCATACTCAAAGCAGAGGGCAAAGCCAGCCACAGAGGGAGTCATTCTTTGGATGACTATGTTTTAATATTTATTTTTCTCTTTTAACCAAAGTGAGCCAGGTGCATGTCTCAAATACTAAACAGATGCCCTCTGCTTCCATTCACTGGAAAAAATATAATGCAGTAAGGTGTCTTTAGGCCTTATCTTTAGAGATAATAAATTGCATACAAGTGAACACACTGGAGCAATCTAATTTTTTTCCAGCACCTTCTAGCCGACAGTCAGTGTAGCTCCCAGGGGAGAAATCAAAGAGCTGAGTAATCTTGAAGAGACAAGAGTTCCCAAATCCCCTTTTCACTCCATCCCATTCCAGATGGGTGATATAAATCATGTGCCTATAAAAGGAAAGATAAGAGAGATCTTCCCAGGGAATCTCAGCACAAGCAATCCGGGGCAATAGCTAAACCCCTGGGCTCTAGAATCCTGAAAGCTCGGATTCAAGTCCTTGCTCTGTCACTTACTACTTACCTTTGTGACCTTGGACAAGTGACCTAAGCTTCAGTCTCCACATCAGTGCGTTTGACAGATTACGCTCATTTAGAACAATAATAATGCTTTACCTACCTCATAGGCTTATTTCAAGAACGGAACGAAATAACACGAACACTTAGCACACAGTAAGCATTCAATAAATAGTGGTGATGGGGAAATGGGGAGCTGCTGACAGATCTATGATGCTGGATCCATAATAGTGGCTCTCCCCTGGTCATGGGACTTCGGCTATGCTTCTGCTATGGCCCTAATCACTTTCCCTTGCATTTTAGCCATCCATATTATCCCCCTGCTCTAGAGGTGTCAATCACAGTGCTTGCCACACCCATAGCCCCTTGCCATGGAGCACCACGCTTCCCGCACTATTATAAATCAGAGATAGTTTTTAGCTCCTTGAGCAAATCATCATAATAAAATACTGTATTTTATTTAGTCCACTGTTTAGAATACAGGGCAAAGAAAGGCCATCCCAATCCTGTAATGCAGATGGTACTAGAATCTACTGATTTAACCATAAAAGCTATAGGAAACCTATCAAACAAGCTGTGACAGTACAAATAGTACCTGTGGAAAGGCAGCCTGTAAACGCAAAGCATACCTAAAACAAAAGAAAAGGAGGGAGCACAAAAACATATTTACCTTTTATTTGTTTTTTTTGTTTGTTTTATTTGGTTTTTTTTTTGCGGTACGCGGACCTCTCACTGTTGTGGCTTCCCCCATTGCGGAGCACAGGCTTCGGACGCGCAGGCCCAGCGGCCATGGCTCACAGGACCAGCCGCTCCACGGCACGTGGGATCCTCCCGGACCGGGGCACGAGCCCGCGTCCCCTGCATTGGCAGGCGGACTCCCAACCACTGCGCCACCAGGGAAGCCCCTATTTGTTATTTTTAATATTTTTATTTATTTTACCTTTTATTTGTTAGGAACTGGCAAGGAGTTTTCCTATGAGATGGTGAGGTAGGACTACCAGGAAGAAGCTTTACCCTTCTTTTTTTTACAGTTAAGTAAACCTCGGACAGGGTGATTTACCAGGGTCACACAGCTAGAGAAAAATTTCAAATCTCAACAAACTGATTTGTATGTTTTATGCCACCCCTTTCAAAACTATTTTGCTAGCACTGTCTATAAATATCTCCTGAAGTGTGCTGGTGACCCAACTCCACAAGGTTTTTTGTTTTTTTTTTTTCAGTACGCGGGCCTCTCACTGTTGTGGCCTCTCCCGTTGCGGAGCACAGGCTCCGGACGCGCAGGCTCAGTGGACATGGCTCACGGGCCCAGCCGCTCTGTGGCATGTGGGATCTTCCCGGACCGGGGCACGAACCCGTGTCCCCTAGCATCGGCAGGCGGACTCTCAACCACTGCGCCACCAGGAAAGCCCCACAACGTATTTTTCAATGTTGTAAAATTTTATCATGATCCATTTGCATTGTGACAAAAATCATACCTAAGAAGACCCCTCATCTAATCTGTTGTCTAATCTTTTACATCCATCTTTTACGGTGATAAACTACTGCCCCGGAGGAGCCATCCACAAAGTTTAGGAATGGCGCTCTTCCAGCCTTGGCTTGTGTGTCGGCACCCTCCTTCGCTCATGCAGCCTTTAGAAAGTGACAAGATCTCACTCTGAACACTGGAATCCGTGTCCCTGTTTTTCTGCACCTTTCTCCTCTTTCCAGCCCCACTGCACCTGCTCTACTTCAACTCTTTCGATTATTACAATAAACTCTCGGTGGTCTCCCCACCTGCAGCCCCTCTCCAATTCAATCTATTTTGCACACATTGCTGATTAATTTATCCACAACCTCACTCATATCACAGTAGCTTCCTATTGCCTATAGAAAGAAAAGAAAAGCCTCTTATCCCCCATTCAAGACCTCAGTGATCTCTTTCCAATCTTAACATCCCTGCACCAGCACTCCCAGTGAATTGGGTTTTTCACTATTGCCCTCTACTCCCCTTATATTCCCAAAATGATGTGTCCAAGACCCAGTTCCTCTCTCTGTCTGTCTCTGTCTTTCTCACTTTCTCTCTTTCTATTTATCTATCTCTATCTCCCAGCTCTACTTCCTCAGTGAGTGTTCTGTTCTCAGAAGTCTCTCCCCTTGTTCCTGTAAGATAACTGCCAGTGGATTTGAAGAACACGTGCTTCCACATCAAATTCAGTGGAGAAGAGGAACGCCTGTTTCCTGGTAGATCTCATTGTCTGTGACTGGCCTGACCTTTGTCATACCCCCATCCTTTAATCAATGCTTGTGGCCAGATGGTGGGATAAGTTCATTGTAGGAACTCCCTAAAGTTCCTAGTCATGAGGTTTGGGTAGGACTGACCCCTGCCTTCAAGTCCAGAGATGAGCCCTGACTGACTTGGTTGTGGATAAATTAACCAGCAATGTGTGCAAAATAGGTTGAATTGGAGAGGGGCTGCAGGTGGGGAGACCATTGAGAGTTTATTGTAATAATCTAAAGAGTTGAACTAGATGCTCTGGAGGTCCTTTCTTCCATGGAGCCTTTCCCCTACTGCCCCAGCTAGAAAGCAGCTTCCTTCTCCTCTGAACTTGCAAAGCTCTTTATCCGCATTTCTTTTATTGCAGTTACCATTGTCTACCTTGCATTCAAGCTCTCTGGCTTATCTCTGTGTCCTGGGCATCAATCACGGTGCATATCACACCCACAGTCTCCTATGAGGAATGGCCCTGTCTACAGTTCCTGGCTAAGCAGCCAGCCCTGAGTTACTTTATGTGACCATGTCCACCCTGTCTCCCCGTTGGCCATGCTGATTGGACCTGGGGTGGGCAGCTGACCGACAGGCAGGCAACCATAGGCTAGCCAGCAGCTTCTGAGGGTCTGAAGTGAACAGTTCTACCCAGAGACCTCAGTAATTAGCCTCACAGCCCTGAGTGAACTACGATGATGTGCAGGCAGAATCTCTGTGTAAGCAGAAGCCAGAAAGCAGGGGAAAACACAGCGAGTAGAGAATGAAGACTATAACCCTCAAGAATAAGAAAGTGGAGACTCAGAGAAGCGAACTAATCTGCCCAGCAAGTAGTCTAGTGCTAAAGCCTTCTCTCCCAACCAGTACACTACCCTCCCAAATTGCTACCCAGAGCAACTGCATTATATTCGATGCAGACAGACCCTTAGTATACAAGCTAACAGATGCAAATGTTAAAAGGAAAAGAACAAAAGGGTCATTAGTGTTGGCTCTTTTCTCTGGGATGGTCACCCAGGGCCTCTTCCTGCCCGTTAGTCTTTTGGTCACTTCTTTTAAGATTGTCCAGGAACCTTTCCCCCACATCATACCCTGATCAGGAACGTTTTTCATCTTCATTGACCCTACATATCATGGGCAGAAGGCAAAGCCCTGGAAGAAGTTCATTGTCATAGCTCCCTTCGGGGGAGGCTACCCAGCCGGCAAGAACCCACAGTTCTCAGAATGTTTCTCCACTCCCACCCAAGACTGGTTCCCAGCAGCACTGCATTAGGTACTTTTATTTACATTGATGCGTCTTATTCTCACAATAACCTTGAGATGTAAAACTGAGATTCAGTAAACCATTCAAGGCCACGAATCTCTAACATGCTATCATCGTGATCTTAACGCAAGTCTGGCGGGCTCCAAAGCTCAAGCTCTTTCCACTGTTCACCACTGCCTCCAAATTGGAAAGACAGTGGGGCTAGGATACAACCGTGACATACGCGCATAAGGTTTTTGCTTCATTTTCTTTTTTTTTAATACTAGAACCATTGGTTCATTTATGGATTCACTTAGCACATTTATGTGAGTGCCAGGTGTGTTAAGTTTTTACCCCTGGAAATACAAAGGTTTATCTCTTTCTTTTTTTTTTTTTTTGCAACGTCCATCACCAACATGTTTTAATAAAGGTGAACGTACACATTTGGCTTCCTCGGAATGTTCACTTCAAGCAGATATCTCCAAGCAGACGGTCAGTCTTCTCTGGCCTTTGATGGGATCTGGCATCTTCGTCTCTCCTTCCCTAAGTTCCTGCCTTCATGGCGGGGAAAAGGCTCGTGGAAACCAAATCCTGGAGGTGGATGTTGTCTGCTGAGACACAGCATCAGCCCTTCCTCTGGAGGCCAACTCCCAAATCCAGTTGACCTCCCTTCTCTTTCTTTGAAAATGTACACGTTTCACACATCTGGGCCCGCCCGTTCCTCCCTACCCATGGTATCCATGCCGTGGGGTCCATTGCTGGAACACCAGGAGCTGCCTCTATGGAAAGACCAAGCCACCCCTTGACAGCAGGGATGGCAGAGAATCCAGGGAGGAAGGATTCCTGGTCCCCTGGCCCGCACGGGAGCAGGTGGCTGGGGGGAGCATCTTTCTGTTTCTCGGTCCATTTGGCCACCCACCGCGCTCAAACTCCAAAGCACTGAAACCTGACTTAACTGTTTTCTTGCCCCAAGAGTCACCAATCAGCCTGACCAATGAGGCGGCCAGAAAAGAAGCCCCCTGGCGCGACTTTTGCTGCTTCCAAAGGGGAGGCCCCTGCTTTGGTCGTGGACTTGGTTCTCACCTCCCTTTTGCCTCCATCTGCAATTCCTGGGGGTAAAAGCTTTCTGAGGCTGTCATCTAGTGCAAGCCCAGCTGTCCTCGTGGCCACATTTGGATCCCCTGGAGCCAGGGACAGCAACTCCAGGAGGGGGCCAGGTGGAGGCACGCGGCTCAAGTTCAAATGCATGTCCATCGGCCAGAGTCTCCGCTACTCAGCCCTGGGAAGGCAAAGCGAGGGGCCCCTTCCCTGGGAGCATTTCTCAGACCCAAGAAAAAGCTGCTCAGGCCACACCCAGGTCACCTGCAATTTCAAAGAAGAAAGCCTGGGGCCGGGGATTGCAGGAGAAACCTAAGAACAGGTCCAGCGGGTGAGTGGCAGGTCTCACAGGGGTCCCGGCCTGGAGTGTATCTACAAAGATCTTTCGGTTGTTGTTCACCGAGGCTGGGACCGGCTGACTCTGGATGGTGTCCAGCTGGCTACCGGCGTCACCAGGCACTGCTGAGGTGGCAGTTTTCCCATGCAGATCCACAGGTTATTAACAAACCCCCACACACATATACGGAGAACCCCCCAGAGCAAATGCCTCCCCAGCCCCGGATGGATCTTGATAAATATGAGAAAACAGTCAAGACACAAAACCTCATTGGTCCAGGTGGCACCCTTGGGTGAGTTCTTGATGTGGGCAGTGACGATCGGTGCCCCCGCCGGGCTCCAGCAGCTCCCCGCTCTCTACAGCCTCAAAAACCAGCTCAGCCCCCCATCAGTCCCTACTCCTGAGAGCCCGAGTTCGACCTAGCGACACCTGTGTCGTGCGTCCCTCGGCCGACCATCTCCTGGCCCCACTCCCAATGGCTGGACTCCTGCAGTCCACGGCCTTTGGTCTCAATGGGCAAAAAGCAGGAGGCCAGGGCAGCCAGGAGGCAGCAGCCACTGTAAACCACCAGCGTCAGGTACACGGACGATTCCAGCATCACCTGAGCAATGAACGGGGTGATGAGCGCGCCCACCCTTGCCATGCCACTGCAGGTGCCCAGGCCCAGAGCTCGGGTCGCCGTGGGGTAGACCTCAGGTGTGTAAACATAGGCTGCTTGGAAGCCTCCAGAAATAAACGCTCTTGCAATGAAGAGTAACAGAGTGAGCATATTTCTTCCAACACAGATAAACAGCAGGAGGATGCAGAGGGAGAAGATGACGAAGCACAGGGCCATGGTCTTCTTGCGGCCCAGGCGGTCGATAATCCAGAGAGTCACAAGAACACCTGGGAACTCAGACAGGGTGGTCCACAGCAGGTCCATGTAATCCTCCTCACTCAGGTACTCACAGGCCAGGCTGCATTTTGCCTCTACTGCCTTCTTCCGGCTGGAGGTGCTGCAGACATCTCCTGCCTGGAAGAGCTCAGTGGTGAGCAGAACTAATCCCTAGTAAGAGAATGCATTGGAAAACCATATAAACCACAGCAGCAAGGTTGTCCATCTAAAATGGGGTGTGAAGAGGTCCCTCATTTTGCCTCGGTCTTCCTGTCTGGATATGATGAGTTTCCCCAGAGGCATGGGGGCTCCGTTTTCTGTGGCTATCCTCTTTAAGGTGGTGATGGCCTTTTCCTGGTTTCCGGACAGCACATCATACCTTGTGCTCTCTGGCAGCCAAAAACACAGAACAGCAAAGAGGAGGAGTGGGACAGCCGAGAGGATGAGCAGCCAACGCCAGCCCAGGCTGGGCATCACAAACACAGCCAGGACAACCTCGAACACTGTCCCGATGGCCCAGAACACCTCAATCAGCAAAATACACTTAGCTCTGGCTTTCATGGGAAGGAACTCAGCATACAGCGTCACCGACTGGGGGACCCCTCCGATCCCGAAGCCCACCAGGCCCCGGAGCACCAGGATCCAGCTGTACACGGGCGCGAAAGCACTGAGGATGCCATAGTACAGGGTCCAGAGCACACTGATCTTCAGCCCTGTTTTCCTGCCTTACTGGTCTGAGATGTTTCCCCAGAGGGTAGAATTGGACATCATGCCGACAAAGACCACCGAGGTCAGCAACGCCACCTGCCAGCTGGGCAGCCGCCACTCGCAGTGCAGCTGCGGCGCAAGGATGCTCAGGATCATCATCTCCATGGCGTCAGCCATCCAAGCCAAGCCGGTGAGAACAGAGGGCTTCCATTGAAATTTTCCAAAACCAATGGCTTCCACCGCATCTTCCACCATGAAAGTATCGTCAGTGGGATTGGCAAACTCCTTAGGCACAGCTGCCCCATCATCCAGCTCGACGGCCTCTAGGCCTGCACGGACCCCTTCAATCTGGACCTCATGCTCTCCCGAAGCCGTGTCGTCCTCTGACCTTGCACTCTCGCCTGTGCGACGGAATTTCACCACCGGCAGCTGCCTTAGCTGGAATAAGTCCTCCTCCATGTCCGCGCTGCGCCAGGACGAGCCCTTTTCATGGCCCTTACATGGTGGTGGTGGATGACGAGGGCTCGGGGGCTTCAGCACTAGGGCTCTGGACCGCGCGGCTTCCTCCCTCGGTGGCAGCTGTTCCGGGGAGGGAGCCGCCAGGGGCCAGCCCAAGAGACAAAGCCGCCGCCGCCACAAAGGTTTATCTCTTGATTTAAGACATTCATTAGGCACATATGTGAACATGTTAAAAGCGAACTGTGTCACATTTTCCTCAGGTTTACAATAGGAAGGAAAAACACACATGAACAAAATTGTTTCAATGGTTAAATTATGATCCTGATTCTTCCTATAAACCGCCTTTAGAAAGAACACTCTAATTCACTTGAAGTTGTTCACATTTCCCCTAACTTGATGAAACAACTTTTCTCTTTAGTGTGATCATCTACGGCTGTAATGAATGAAGCCTCTCAATTTGACTGCTTGGTGGAAAAAGCAATGAAGGAAACATTGTTCATTTTCTTTTTATTGGCATCAGTAGTATTCATAACAGATTGTTATCTTGAGCATTTATTTTGGCAATGACATATTTGTAAAACACCAGACAGACCCCTGACTTGCTTAACAAGCTGGTATCCTGAGTCTGAGGAGTTTGTGCACGTGGTCATGTCCAGCCACGGGATACAAGTGTTGAAACTAGTGGCTGTCCCAGGGGTACTCAGTCGGGATTCTCTTGTGATGAGGATATTACTGATGAGAAATTTTTAAAGACCCGAGGGAAAACCCTCCCTTGATTATGGAACACTTCCAATATATCTGAGTGCAGTTGGAAATGTGTATGTAATATCCTGATGGGAGCTCTTCTCTACGTGTCCAAAGTTGTTTAGGCAAGTTCATCCAGAAATACTCCCCAAATGTAGCTAAACTTCAAAATTTAAATGGCTCATGTCCTAGTTTCAAACTATTTCACTGTGTGCTTCTATTTGTCCAGTCTATTCGAATAATACCACACTGATTTGAAAGAAGGAAATATTTTATCTGTTTCATTTATAAAGTCAATAAATTTATTCTGAGTGGCAGGTACCAAATTTATTCAAATTTATTCAATATGTGGCAGGTACCAAAGACTCAATGATGGGTGAAAAAACACCACCTCCTCCATGAAGGAGCTTTAGTCTTTAAAGCAACAGGTGTTTCTGCAATTCTATACTAGTACTAATAAGAGCTTCTTTCCGCTGATTCATTACAGTTTGTTTGAGCATCACAATAATCCTGGGGTAGGCGAAGCTGGTTTTACAATCTCCGTCTGACAAATGAGAAACGTGAAGATGAGAGAAGTTATGTGTTTTTTCCCAAAGTCCCACAACTTATAAATAATAGATCTGAGATTCAAGCTCACTTGGTCTAGGGGTCCCTTTTATAGAGTCAAAAGTGCTCTTTGATCATATTTTAGACTTGATATTTCTTGAAGGCACACAATTTTCTGCTTGCGGTAGTCCAGAGTAAGGGTTAGCAAAATATGGTCTGTGGGCCAAACCTACCGCCACCTGTTTTCAGAAATAAAATTCCATTGGAACACAGCCACACACATTCACTTGCTTTCATGCTACAACAGCAGAGCTGAGTAGTTGCAACAGAGGTTGTATAGCACAGGGGTCCCCAACGCCCGGGCCACAGACCAGTACAGAAGGAGGTGAGCAGCAGACGAACAAGCGAAGCTTCACCTGCCGCTCCCCATCACTCCCCACTGCTTGCCTTACTGCCTGAACCACTGCTCGCATTACCACCGCTTGCATTACCACTGCTAGCATTACCGCCTGAACCACTGCTCGCGTTACCACTGCTCGTATTACCACTGCTAGCATTACCACCTGAACCACTGCTCGCGTTACCACTGCTTGTATTACCACTGCTCTCATTACCGCCTGAACCACTGCTCGCGTTACCACTGCTCGTATACCACTGCTCGCATTACCGCCTGAACCACTGTTCCTATTACCACTGTTCACATTACTGCCTGAACCACTGCTCGCGTTACCACTGCTCGCGTTACCGCCTGAACCATTCTCACCACCATTCCCCCCGTCCGTGGAAAAATTGTCTTCCATGAAACCAGTCCCTGGTGCCAAAAAGTTTGGGGACTACTGGTATAGCACACAAAGATTAACATACTATTTCTGGCCTTTTATAGAAGAAGTTTGCTGACCCATGTCTGCAATATTAACTTAACTTCTCTTCCCTTGATTTGTAAAAATTAATTAATTAATTAATTGTTCTTGGCCGCTCCATGCAGACATGCGGGATCTTAATTCCCTGACCAAGGACTGAACCCTTGCCCCCTGCAGTGGAAGTGCAGAATACTAACTACTGGACCGCCAGGGAAGTCCCCCTTCATGTTTATCTTTGGCCAGGGTCATGGGTCATTCTGACACCAGGATCAGGGTTCAGCCTAGGGCTATCAAGATGACAGTTCCGCAAATTCTACCATTCATAAGGGTTTTCTCCATCTACTTGTCCTCAAATTTTGCCTCATGTCCCTACCTCTTCTGGTAGACTTAGGGCCCCAGAAGAGCATATGACTTCATATCCAAAGGAGGAAATATTGTGCATAAACAAGGACTTGATTTGCTAAAAAACTGCCCTCATTAACTCTATCCTAAAGCCATGGCATATCCTTTCTCTGTATGTAACGTCTAACTTGAGAAGAGGCTACCCAAGAATGCAGTTGGGTGCACTGGACTTGGTCCAAAAGTCAAAATGACTCTCTAAGACCAATCCTGTGCTTTCCCAACTGTGCCTGAATTTGAAACAAGTTCTCCTTATTTTGCAGTTCCAGCGGAAGACCAAGCAAATGTGCGTAATTAATGGTCAGGGTTTCCATTCACACCGCCCATGCTTCTCCGCCCAATGCACCCTTTTTGATGCCCTCACAGCAATTTGTATCCATCAGTGACAGTCTCTATGCCTGGCACCTTCAGTGCCTATTAATTCAATAAACAGGTCCTGTAGTATGCCTTAAGCTCTCTCTTTGACACTAGGAAAGTTGGGGAAAGAGATGAGAGCCAGTTAATCCAGATCCCTACACTGACAAAAACCTCAGATGCACTTTTGGCAGCATCTACAAAAGAACTTACACTTAGAGTCACTGTGCTACACCAGCAGAATTACACTTGATTCTGGACTATGGCACTTAGAGTCTACTTTGAATTAATATTGCTTTCTATTTCTGCAATAACTTGTGAATAACATTATAAAATTACATTTTTTGTGGTAAAAATATTAATTTGTTAAATGTAAACATTTTAAATATACCACAATATGTATCACACTGCTTTTTTTTAATGAATTTATTTATTTAAAATTTTTTTTAATTTTTGGCTGTGTTGGGTCTTCATGGCTGCATGCAGGCTTTCTCTAGTTGCGGTGCGCAGGCTTCTCATTGCGGTGGCTTCTCTTGTTGCGGAGCACGGGCTCTAGGCATGTGGGCTGCAGTAGTTGTGGCACGTAGGCTTCAGTAGTTGTGGCATGTGGGCTCAATAGTTGTGGCTCGTGAGCTCTAGAGCACAGGCTCAGTAGTTGTGGCACACGGGCTTAGATGCTCTGTGGCATGTGGGATCTTCCCGGACCAAGGATCTAACCAGTGTCCCCCGCATTGGCAGGCGGATTCTTAACCACTGCTCCACCAGGGAAGTCCTGTATCACACTGCTTTAGACCTTCTTCATATTTTCATTTATCAGGAGCTACAAAAAACCAGAAGAATCCTGAGCTTCCATTGACTTCCAGAGGCCCATATGCCTCAGTCGGGTTGATCTAATAAATAAAGGTGTGCTGAAAGTAGACACTGAGCTTTCCTAACAACATCCCCGAGTTTGGCCATAATTGGGTATGTTTCACTTCCTACTATCATGTTCCACATTATTTGTACTTCTCAGGATCCATGTAGATCAATGAGGAGGAACTCATGCAATTATGGAAGTCACCTGCCTCTTCTGCACCTCCCTCCTGGAAAAAGGGAGAAAGATTAGCCCAGGGCAGGGCTTATTTTTAAATCTCGGACATGGGGCAACTCCAGAACTGTCTACTGCATCAATGAAACCAAAATGCAGACTTCCTGAAACACAGCTATAACCTGATACATACACTCAAATATCATTAGCGTATGAGCAGCCAGCAGAATTGTCTGCCAATCACCTCTTTAACTTGGCCCAGTGTAGCCCACAAAGCTGATGTTAATATACATGTGTATGTACACACATATACATTCATATATATAATATATATACATAGTCACACATATATATAATGAGTTAAATTAACACTAATTTCTGAAATTTTGCTCTCAGTTTCAGGTGATAGGGATGAAAGCTACTGTATCTTTACATGATGCAGTGAAACCCAGAGTCTAAAGGGCCACTTGGGGGTGGGGTTATTATTCATTTAATAAACCTTCATTATGATGTCTAGACACCCAGGATCTAGGAGCTGAATAAGGAGCCCATGCCTATGAGGCGCTCACTGGACAGTGGGATACACCAACTCCAATGTATGACCACAGAAAGTGCTGTTCTAGAGATATAAACCAGGTGCTGCTGTGTCTCCAAGGAGAAATGAATTGGGGCAATGAACTGAGGCTGGAGGAAGACTTCACCTAGAAGTGATATTCAGCAAGGCCTTGCAGAATGAGAAGATTATGAGAGCCAGACCTGAGGAAGAAGATTTTAATTCAATTTAACAAACACGACTTAATCCCCTACTCTCTACGCAAAATACTAAACTCTGTGCCTTTCTTGGAATAGATGCTCAGTAAACACTAGCTTTTGTGTTGCTAGGTGCAGACAGGGCCAGCAATAGCCCATAGGGCACCTTTATTCAATTAGAAAAGGCATCCCTCCTCTAGACATTCAGAGGTCGAAATCAGGGCTCATGACTTGGTGAGTCAGGCTAGATTTCAGAATCACTTACAGCTCCACTTACCCCTCACACTAAGCTCTCGTGCAGAGTGAACAACCTTCTCAACTGTAAGTGGTAACCCTGGGAACAGGAAACACAAAGATCAATAAGGCATGATCTCTGCCTTGAGGAGCTCATCTGGTAAAGGAAAACAAAAAAACACATATGATATCATATAAGTGACATAATAAAGGTATGTGCAAATATGGGAAGGAGCAGCGAAAGGGAGATGTGATCAAAGACTTTAAGACAGGAAACATGGGACCAGTTTAGGGAAGGCTGAATGCTCTTGGGCAGGTAGATTTATTTCTCTACCCCAATGGTTCCCTAGCCTAGAAGATCACCAGAATCACTTGAGGAACACTTAAGAAATGACAAACTCCTGCCCAGGGTAGGCCTCGGGTGGAGCCAGGAACCTTCATCGTCACACGTTCCCCCAGGTGAGTGCTGGGTTAGGAACCACAGGTGTGAACCAAGCCCCCATTCAGCCTCTACTCTCCCAGCACCCAATTTCTCTTGGTGAAATAATAGTGTTCAGAACTTTCTCCCTATGATAAAAAGGAAATGAAAGTTCTGTGGTTGCTCAAGCTGACTGCCCAGGTGAAATTTCAGTTCTGCTTTAGAAAGAGAAAGGCCACCTGAGAAGTGAGATAACTGACACATCCAAGGGGTGGGCTATACAGGGTTGTATGAGCACTTTTGATCCACTAATACAGCTGCTACAGACGATGCAGAGAGGGAAGGGGCAGCCTGACCCCAGGAGAGTGACCCATGGGCAGGAGTCCTGATGATGAACCCTCGGAGGAAACTGTTCTGGTGTCTCTGAACCTGACTATGATGCCCGCACCCCCACTGTCATTCTTCCTTCCTGACATCCTTGATTATGACCTTGAGCTGTGTACTTGGGGAATTCAGTGCTTGGGTTACCGAGTTGGAAGATGAAGCATGCTCCTGGGTTACCAGCAAGGCAGGCTCACACACAAACACACATACACACACACACACACACACACACACACACACAAAAAGAATTTGACATATTTTTTTAAAAGCTCTGATGCCATCATAAGAAAAAATAATATTCCCCTCAGGAAATATTATAATAATATTTATTAATATAATAAATATTGATAAATTATTTTATTTTAATTATAAAATATAATAAAATAATTATTTTTATTATTAATTAATAATAAAAATAATATTTCCCTGGAAGCCCAGGTTTGTTTATTATATGTTGTTCTTAGTTCAAATTACTTGTAGGAGTGGAGGTGGACCACGATTTTTTTTTTTGCTTTTTTTTAAATTAATAAACTTTATTTTTTAGAGCAGTTTTAGGTTCACAATTGAGTGGAAAGTACAGAGTTCCCATATGCCCCCTTGTCCTCATACAAACACAAACTGCCCACAATCAATATCCCCGCCAGACTTCCCTGGTGGCGCAGTGGTTAAGAATCTGCGTGCCAATGCAGGGGACACGGGTTCGAGCCCTGGTCTGGGAAGATCCCACATGCCGCGGAGCAACAAAGTCCGTGTACCACAACTACTGAGCCTGCGCTCTAGAGCCCGTGAGCTGTGACTACTGAAGCCCGTGTGCCTAGAGCCCGTGCTCCGCAACGAGAAGCCACCGCAATGAGAAGCCCGCGCACCGCAACGAAGAGTAGCCCCCGCTCGCCGCAGCTAGAGAAAAGCCTGAGCACGGCAGTGAAGACCAAATACAGCCAAAAATAAACAATAAACATTTTTAAAACGTTAAAAAAAATATATCCTCACCAGAGTGGTACATTTGTTACAATCAATGAACTTACATTGAATCAATGAACTCACATTGACACACCATTATCACTTAAAGTCCATAGTTTACATTAGGGTTCACTCTTGGTTTTGTATGTTCTATGGGTTTGGACACACACATAATGACATGTATCCACCACTGCAGTATTGTACAGAATAGTTTCACTCCCTTAAAAATCCTCTGTGCTCTGCCTATTCACCCCTTTTCCTTCCCCAAACCCCTGGCAACCATTAATCCTTTTACTGTCTCCATAGTTTTGCCTTTTTCAGAATGTCATATAGTTGGAATCATAGCATGTATCCTTTTCAGATTGGCTTCTTTCACTTATAATATGAATTTAAGGTTCCCCCATGTCTTTTCATGGTTTGATAGCTCATTTCTTTTTAGAGCTGAATAATATTCCATTGTACCCAATATATCCATTCACATTCTGAAGGGTATCTTGGTTGCTTTCATGTTCTGACAATTATTTTAAAAGCTTCAAAGCTCTATTTACAATAGCCAGGACATGGAAGCAACTTAAGTGTCCATCGACAGATGAATGGATAAAGAAGATGTGGCACATATATACAATGGAATATTACTCAGCCATAAAAAGAAACAAAATTGAGTTATTTGTAGTGAGGTGGATGGACCTAGAGTCTGTCATACAGAGTGAAGTAAGTCAGAAAGAGAAAAACAAATACCGTATGCTAACACATATATATGGAATCTAAAAAAAAAAAAAAGGTTTTGAAGAAACTAGGGGCAGGACAGGAATAAAGACGCAGATGTAGAGATTGGACTTGAGGACACGGGGAGGGGGAAGGGTAAGATGGGACAAAGTGAGAGAGTGGCATGGACTTAGATATACTACCAAATGCAAAATAGATAGCTAGTGGGAAGCAACCGCATAGCACAGGAAGATCAGCTCGGTGCTTTGTGACCACCTAGAGGGGTGGGATAGGGAGGGTGGGAGGGAGATGCAAGAGGGAGGAGACATGGGGATACATGTATATGTATAGCTGATTCACTTTGTTATAAAGCAGAATCTAACACACCATTGTAAAGCAATTATACTCCAATAAAGATGTTTTAAAAGAAAAAGCTGCTATAAACATCCATATGCAGTTTTTGTGTGGACATAAGTTTTCAATTCATTTGGGTAAATACTAAGGAGTATGACTGATGGATCATATATCAAGAATATGTTTAGCTTTGTAAGAAAATGCCAAACTGTCTTTCAAAATGACTGTACCATGTTTCATTCCCACCAGCAACGAATGAGAGTTCCTGTTGCTCCACATCCTCGCCAGCATTTTTGTTGTCAGTGTTTTGAATTTTGGCCATTCTGCTAGGTGTGTAGTTGTATCTCATCGTTGTTTTAATTTGCAATTTCCTTATAGCATATGTTACTGAACATCTTTTCATATGTTTACTTACCATCTGTATATCTTCTCTGGTGAAGTGTCTATTCTGGTCTTTTGACCATTTTTTAATTGGGTTGTTGAGTTTCAAGAGTTCCTTGTATGTTTTGGAATAAAACCCTTTATAATATGTGTCTTTTGCAAATATTTTCTCCCAGGTTGTGGCTTGTTTTCTCATTCTCTTGACAGTGTCTTTTTCAGAGCAGAAGTTTTTAATTTAAGTAAAGTTCAGCTGATAAATTATTTCTTTAATAAAGCATGTCTTCAGTGTTATATCTAAAAAGTCATTGCCGTACCCGAGGTCATCTAGGTTTTCTCCTGTGTTATCTTCTAGGAGTTTTATGGTGTTGCATTTTACATTTAGTTCTATAATCCATTTTTTTGTCTGCTTATTTTCCTTCTGATGAATTTTTAGTTTTTTAAATTAAAATACTGAATTGAGGGAAAACTCCACATCCCAGACAGACTGACTCCTAACATATACAAAAAAATAATGCTCTTAAGGGCTTCCCTGGTGGCGTAGTGGTTGAGAGTCCGCCTGCCGATGCAGGGGATACAGGTTCGTGCCCCGGTCCGGGAAGATCCCATATGCCGCGGAGCGGCTGGGCCCGTGAGCCATGGCCACTGAGTCTGTGCTTCCGGAGCCTGTGCTCCGCAACGGGAGAGGCCACAACAGTGAGAGGCCCGTGTACCAAAAAAATAAATAAATAAAAAATAATGCTCTTAATTGTTACATGTCTGGCTATGGTGGCTTTTTATATTTCTTTTCTTTATGACCCATTTTGAGTTACTTTTTGTGAAGGGTGTAAGGTCTGTGTCTAGATTAATTTTATTGCCTGTGGATGTCCAGTTGTTCCAGAACCAGTTTTTGAAAAGACTATCTTTGCTCCATTGTATAGAATTTGCTCATTTGTCAAAGATCAATTGACCATATTTATGTGGGTCTATATCTGGGCTCTCTCTTCTGTTCCACTGATCTATTTGTCTATTCTTTCACCAATACCACACTGTATTGATTACTATAGCTTTATAGTAAGTCTTGAAATTGGGCAGTGTCAGTTCTCCAATTTTGTTCTTCTTCAATATCAAGTTAGCAGTTCTGAGTCTTTTGCCTTTCCATATAAACTTTGGGATCAGTTTGTCTTTATCCACAAATAACTTGCTGGAATTTTCATTGGGCTTACATTGAATTGAGCTGGGAAGAACTGACATCTTGACAATATTGAGTCTTCCTATCCTTCCATGGAATATCTCTCCATTTATTTAGTTCTTCTGTGATACCTTTCATCAGAGTTTCATTGTTTTCCTCATATAAATTTTGTATGTATTTTGCTAGGTTTATGCCTAAGTATTTCAGTTTGGGGGTGCTCTATAAGTGATTTTATCTTTTTAATTTCAAATTCTACTTGTTTATTGCTGGTATAGAGGAAAGCAATTGACTTCTTTATATTTACCTAATGTCTTGCAGTAATCAAGGTATTCACTTACTATAATCACTAACTAGTTCCGTGAGTTTTTTTGGTCAATTCTTTTAGATTTTCTACATAGACAATCATGTCATCTGCTAAAACAGACAGTTTTATTTCTTCCTTCCCAATCTGTATACCTTTTATTTCACTTTTTTTTTGGTCTTACTGCATTAACTCGGACTTCCAGTATGATGTTGAAAAACAGTGGTGAGAGGGGACATCCCCATCGTATTCCTGATCATAGTGGAAATGCTTCTAGTTTCTAACCATTAAGTATACTAGATGTAGGTTTTTGTGGATTTTCTTTGTCAAGGACATTCCCCTCTGTTCCTAGTTGCCAAGAGTTTTTATCGTGAATGAATGTTGGATTTTGTCAAATGCTTTTTCTGCATCTATTCATGTAACAATGTGATTTTTTCTTCTTTATTCTGTTGATGTAATGGATTACATTAGTTGATTTTCAAGTGTTGAACCAGCCTTGCATACCTGGAATAAATCCCACTTGGCCATGGACTGTGAACTTCACCAGTGCTTTTAAAACCCACCCACCTGCCATCTTAGTTGGGCCAGGATGGCTGGAGGAGCTGGAGTTACATATTTCCCTTTTCCCACACAGAAGGCTAGAAGGGGCTAGAGTTGGGTATTTCCCTTCCCCAAGGTAAATTAGGCTCTGATAAAACCCCAGTAGGTTAAGCTCTGGTGAAATAGTTTCTCCTGAGGGCAGGCCTTGTTAAGAACAGAATGCTCAGGCTTCCCTGGTGGCGCAGTGGTTGAGAGTCCGCCTGCCGATGCAGGGGACACGGGTTCGTGCCCCGGTCTGGGAAGATCCCACATGCCGCGGAGCGGCTGGGCCCGTGAGCCATGGCCGCTGGGCCTGCGCGTCCGGAGCCTGTGCTCCGCAACGGGAGAGGCCACAACAGTGAGAGGCCCATGTACGGCAAAAAAAAAAAAAAAAAAGGAACAGAATGCTCTAGCATATTCAAAGTGGTTCCTTTCTCCCCTCCACCTGCTGAACATGAGTACTTTGCTTCCAACATTCACTGTGAGTGAATAGAAAAATGTGGGGAGGACCCTTATGACTAGATACCCCTGGAGTTCTTAACTCTCAGATTGGTCCACACTGTGCCTCCAGCAATTTGTCAATTACAGGTTTTCCCACTGTTGGTTCCCCTGGTGGTTTCTGCTCCCTTAAGTTGTGAATCTGGGTACCTACTGATCTGTCCAGTGGTTTGCCCTGTGACCTCATTTCTCTGACAGATCTAAGAAAAGTTGATTTTGTTTCAGTTTGTTCAGCTTTTTACTTGTTGTTAGGACCAAGCAGCAATTTCTGAGCTCCTTACATGCCAGACAGGAAACTCGAAGTCCTCCACCATAATTTGTTCAATACTGATGGGTCTCTAAAAGGTCTTACTCTGCCCTAGGAGAGCTGAATTTCGGTTAACATTTGTCAAGCACCATCTATGAGCCAGATGTCCGGTAAATACTTTCACACTTGTTATCTCACTAAGTCCTCAGAACAGCCCTGAGAGGTAGTTATTATAATTATCCCCATTTTACAGATGAGGAAGCTGATACTTGAAAAATATAAATGGCTTGGCAAGATCACATAAACAGAAAGTGATAGAGCTAAGATTAAAACCAGGTCTTCTTTTAACTCCAAGGCCGAGGAGACTTAACTTTAGGAAATTAAAAGTCTTGAGTGATAATTTTAGAAAATTAAAAATCTCAAGTGATTTCCTCTTCCCTTCCTCCTCTGGGACCTTCACTCGTGTTTGGGTTAGCATGGAGGTGGGGACATTGGGGAAGCTGAGGCCCACCCACTGAATCAATGTTGTAGCAGAGGCTTGAGCAACTATATGACCAATATAATTCAGGTTTATTCTGACTTCCCAAAATGTACTGCCAGAATTAGCAGGCAACTGTCACAGTTCAATTTCATAAAGCAGTTCTTCCATTTTTTTTCTTGACTGTATAGACCAGAAGTTCATAACCAGGGTCTAAGATTCCTCAAGGGTCCTCAGGGGCATCAAGAGGTTTGTGAACCTCTTGAAACTGTGTTGCATTGTGTAGGTGTGAGAAAATGAATTTTTCTGAGGAGAGGGTTTATCTTTTTCATCAAATTTTCGAAGAGTTCTCCAATGCAAACAAGGTTAAAAAATAATTAATATAGGCTTTGTCCAACAAGAGTTTGTTTTTAAATTTTCTAACTCCTGCCTAGGGAGAGAACCAGATACTAGTAAAGAACGCAGTAGTTCATATCAGGAAATAATAATCACACTAATACTTCGGTAATTACTTTTTTCCTCTGTGCTGATGGAGACATAGATCTGGCTTTGGTGAAACCAAAAAAAAAAAAAAAAAAGAAACCCCAATGGTTTGTGTGGAGACCAAGAGGATGCATCTGTTTCCTGAATCAACCAGATCAAATGAGCACTGAATCAAATACTGTCTGTGCTGAGACTTTATTTTCTTGCAAAGAAAGATGAAGCAGTTGCACTCAAACAGGGGAAAGAAAAAGAAAAAAAAAAAAAGAAGAATGAAAGAGTAAGCCTAGGCAAAATAAGAATTATAATCTCTGCTTTGGAGTAATGCCAATGGATTTCTTGATATGGTACCTTCTCCAAATTAAAGTTCACACCTAACAGGTATTATTTCTATAGTACCTGTAAAGTAACTCTAGTCAATGAAATTTTTTTTTTTTGACCACGATGCAGTGGCTTGTGAGATCTTAGTTCCCTGACCAGGGATTGAACCCAGCCCTGTCAGTGAGAGCACGGAGTCCTAACTGCTGGACCGCCAGGGAATTCTCTGAAATCTTTATACAATGGAGACTTTGGCTCACTCTGCCTAGATTTATTTCAGCAAGTGCTTCATTGTATCTTGGCTCCAACTCTTGCATCTTTCCCAGTCTTCCAGATGCTTGTCACGATACAGTCATGCTTAATTCTTTGACATGTTCTCCATTGCCTCTGCACTTTGTATTTGCTTTTCCCTCTGTATTTGCTGTTCCCTCCGCTTGAAACACCCTTCACTCCCGCATCCCCCTCACTATCTCCTCCTCAGCCCTCAGGACATCTCTTCTAGGGAGCTTTCTTCAAGCCCTTAGGAGGAATTTTCTGTCCTTGATATCTCGTAGGATCCTGTATGGACCCTTATCCCATCACCCAGTGCACCGCTCCACTCTAAGCTCCTTGAGGGCAGCAGCCATGTCTTTCACCTGGAATCTCTAAGTGTGTCTGACACATAACAAGCTTTTACCAAATATGTGTAAAATGAATGAGTGGTTAATTTCCCATCTGTGCCTAATAAGAGGCATTAAGTAATAGACCCTTGTGCAAATATTGTGCGGTTGAAAGTAATCAAAATATTCTCTGTTCCCTTTTTTCCCCCTCTTGGAACCTGGGGATTTTATAAATACTAACCTCTCAACATCAAAAAGCTCAATTTAACACCCCCATGCATATCAAAGGAGCTCTAAGAAAAAAAGATGACCTGATTTATTATACAGATTATGAAATACATTAAAACAAAAGAAAAGTTTTAGATTTTAGTCTCAAAACTACGGCTTATTTTTCTGCAGACATTCCCATGATGTTCAGGGTAAATGGTCATCACTGACCATTCTTTGAAATCCGCCGCATGTGACATATAAATTCCTTTAACTGTCTGTTTTTCCCAGGGGCCGAATCAGAGCTGCTTATTTAGTCATAATGATACTCAACTCGAAGTCTGAGAAAGGCTGTTAGAAAACAGAGAGACTATGTAAAGCTTTTAACTTCCTTCCTCTAAAAAACGTAATAGTGGAGAGGAAAAAGGAGAACAGAGCAAAGATCAGTGACTTCAGTAATTACATCTGACTGGGGAGACCTGAGCCTGGTCTCTGATTGCCTAATGTGCTTAAGGCAAATGAAATTAATTGAATCACATACAAGAAGAAATACTGATACTTTAATCCCAGAAATGGGACTTGAAATAAATCCACATTCTTTTTAATTTATTTAGTTTTGGCTGTGTTGGGTCTTGGTTGCTGCGCGCAGGCTTTCTCTAGTTGCAGCGAGCGGGGGCTACTCTTCCTTGCGGTGCGCGCGCTTCTCATTGCGGTGGCTTGCTCTTGTTGCGGAGCACCGGCTCTAGGCTCGCGGGCTCAGTAGTTGTGACTTGCAGGCTCTAGAGCGCAGGCTCAGCAGTTGTGGTGCACGGGCTCAGTTGCTCCGTGGCATGTGGGATCTCCCCGGACCAGAGCTCGAACCCGTGTCCCCTGCATTGGCAAGCGGATTCTTAGCCACTGCGCCACCAGGGAAGCCCGAAGTAGATCCACATTCTTAGAGAATAGAAGCTTCTCTCTTTCATGAAAGCGGGTAGCTGCATAAAACGACGAGCTGATGCTAGAATTCTCATTCTTTTTTTTTAAACATATTTATTGGAGTATAATTGCTTTACAATGTTGTGTTAATTTTTGCTGTATAACAAAGTGAATCAGCTATACGTATACATATATCCCCACATCCCCTCTCTCTTGTGTCTCCCTCCCACCCCCCCATCCCACCCCTCTAGGTGGTCACAAAGCACCGAGCTGATCTCCCCATACTATGCAGCTGCTTCCCACTAGCTATCTATTTTACATTTGGTGGTGTATATATATGTCAATGCTACTCTTTCACTTCGTCCCAGCTTACCCTTTAGAATTCTCATTCTTTTTTCATGTTGAAATGGTAGATCATACACTTTTAGATTTAAGAGGAACTTTGAAGATCAGTTACTACAAACTCTCACTCTCACCCATCCTGATTTGACTCATATCTCCCTGTCATTATATTCCTGGGGAGCACAGGTGGAATCCAACCTAAAATAGGCTTTCTCAGAAGGATTTGGTCCTCTGAATATTTGCCCCAACGATCATCTAGTCTAAACACCTTCATTTCTCTCACAAGGAAGGTGATGTCTAAATATAGGCTCCCGACAGATGTGCCCAGTGCCTTATGATGTACAAAGCATGTTCTCATCACAGTATCTAATTCAATAAAGAATGATTCAGAGGCTCTCCAGGGTCACCCAGCTCGTTAGTGGTGGAAACTGGACCAGGAGTCCTGGTGTAATAGCCATTCTCCTTCACCGTGGCACTTACTGAAAATTATTCCCAAGTGCTCTTTGTATGGTTCCGAGCAGGAGGGTTTGGCCATATCCGGGGATCGTACGCAGTTAAAGATTCTGATGTTTGATAGTGAAATTAACAAATCCCTTCACGAGGTGGGCACACTGCACACAGCCCTTGAGGAAACGTGAAAGAGACATCTCAAAGCTGAGGAGAAACTGGTAACCCCAAACCCAGGGGTGTTTTGCCTCATTTTAAAGCATTTCACAGGATTATAGGGGAGGATGTGTTGTTAGCAGTGCTCTCAAACGTTAATGTTTATAGAGGCATCTCAGGATCGTGGCAAACACAGATTCTGATTCACAAAATCTTGGGTAGGGCCTGAGATAATGCATTTCTAACATTCTTCCCGGGTTTACCAATGCTGCTGGTCCAAGGAGCACACTGTGAGTAGCTAGTTGTAAGGAAGAACATCAGTCTAGGAACCAGAAGAATGGGATCCAAGTCTCAGCTGTACATTTTGAACCACGTGAACTTGGGCAGGTCTCACTCTGTCTGTTTCCTCACCTGAAAAGTAGTGGTTATAATCACATCTCTAGAGACTTCCCTGGAGGTCCAGTGGTAAAGAAACTGCCTTACAATGCAGTGGACACAGGTTCGATCCCTGACAGGGAACTAAGATCCCACCTGCCTCCGGGCAACTGAGCCTGCGCACCACAACTACTAAGCTCCTGTACCTCAACTAGAGCCTGCACGCCGCAACAAAGACTTGACGCAGCCAAAAATAAATCAATTAAATAAATAAATCATAAATAAATCTTTAAAAAAAATCACGTCTCTGTATGCGCCAAGTGCCTTGGGACTGACTGCTGTGTGCCATCCCTTTTCTGGGACTCTATCCTAAGCATGTGTGCATATGTGTGGGAGAATATTTTTGACCGTCAGAGATGTTTCTCACAATACTTTTTACGATAGTGAAAAACAAGAAGAAACCTAAATAGCCAAAATTAGGGAAACATTTTAGACTAAACTAGGATAGATCCATTGAATTGAATATTAAGCAGCCATCTAAAATCATGTTTAGGGAGAAAATATAAGAATATGGGGGGAAAAGTTCATGTAATAATGTAAAGTTTTTAACACAAAATAGTATATACGGACTAAACTCTACACTGTATAAAATCTCTGCCCTGTATGACTCACAGGGACACCAAGAATAAAATGAGACAGCATTGATAACTCAGTATATAGCTATGAGGTATTATTATAACTATTTTCTAATGGTATTGAGAAAATCCAGGTCAGGGCTCATTCCCTGCTTTGGCAGCCTGCCCTAATTCTGCAACATAATGTTTCCTAGAAGGCCAGCTTCTATCTGAACATTCCCTCTTAGCCGGAAGAATTCATTCTGACTGTGATTGAAAATATGAACCCAAGAAGCAAAGAATGTGTATTTCCTGTTTCTGTTGTTACCCTTCAGAAAGAGGAAGAAGAGGACAATTTTTAAAAATGTTTCTGGGGCAAACTATTTTAAAGGTGAGGTTTAAAAGATAGAAGGTTATTTTAAGATCAAACGAGTTTGAATCCCAGATTTGTCATGGATTGGTGGGGGACCTTGAACAAGTCAAAACCAATTTCTCTTAGCTTCAATTTACAAATCTGTAAAACAGCTTTCATAGTATTCATCTCGTAAGATAATTTGAGGATTAAATGAAATAATTAATGAAAAGTGCCTGGTATAGTTCCTGGTACACAGCAGACTCTCAATTAGTCACATGGCTAATTGTGGAGGACATGCCCTGGGTATAGGTGGGAACTTTGACTTGCTTGTAACCAAGAGAATGTGACAAATGTGATTAGAATTACAATGATATATATAAGGTTCCGCCCTGCTAGCACACACTAGAGAGATTCACTCTCCGTTACTGGCTTGGAAAAAGGAAGCTGCCATGTTGTGAGAGGGTGGCTTGCGGGACCTTAGTTACCAGACCAGAGATCGAACCCGAGCCCCAGCAGTGAAAACGCCAAGTCCTAACCACTGGACCACAAGGAATTCCCTGTGAGAGAGCTTATGCAGAAGGCCACATGGCAAGGAATTGAGGGCAGCCTCTAGTAAAGAGTAGCCCCAGCTTACAGCCAACAAGAAAACAGAAACCTCAGTCATACAATCATAAGAAAATGAATTCTACTAACCACCTGAATGATATTGGAAATTAATTCTTCCCTGGTGGAGCCTACAGGTTAGACTATGGAGCCCAGCTTCCACCTTGATTATTGCTTGATGAGATCCTGAGCAGGTGACCCAGCTAAGCCATGCCAGACTCCTGACACATAGGACTGTGAGATAATAAATGTATTGTTTTAAACCTCTACATTTGTGGCAATTCGTTACACAGCAATACAAAGCCAATACATAATATAAAGTAGATAACTAACCCTTGTCTTTTGCCCAATGCTTGCAATGAACAAGCTCACCATCATTTCACCAATGTTTATTGAGCACCCACTATTCTGTTGGGGCCAAATCAAAGAATAGGAGACAGAGCCTGCCTTTGAGGAGCTAAAGGTCAGTGGAGGAGACAGAGAGGAAAACAAAAAATTACAATAAAAAGCAATAAGTGCTATGATCGAGATAGTAGAGCTTCACATTTCAGCTAGATCATGAAGAATCTGCTAAATTAGACATTAGCCAGACAGAGGAGAAGGAAAGGTACTCCAGGCTGATGCACTGGCACATGCAAAAGCATGGGGACGAGGGGTTACAAACTGTACCTCAGGAAACCCAAGTGGTTGACACAGGAAATTTTCTCTGGACAGAAGTATTCTAAGGGGATTTGAATATGACATCAGCAGGGTCAGTGAGTGTTTCTCTCGGAGACTGATGTATGAACAATGGAAGAAAGAGAATCTCTGTTGGATGGCATGAGGAAGCTGGAATGTTATAAGCCTGGAGCTTCCATCAGCCATCTTCCCATGGACACACAGAGGAAGACAGTTTGAGAGAGAATGAACTCCAAATATATCAAAAAGGAGCAGAGTCGAATTATGGAAACAGAGAGGGAGATAGAGAGAACATCATTTGACCTTTTTTTTTTAATTAATTAATTTTATTTTTGGCTGCGTCGGGCCTTCGTTGCTGCCCACAGGCTTTCTCTAGTTACGTCAAGCGGGGGCTACTCTTCATTGTGGTGTGCAGGCTTCTCATTGCAGTGGCTTCTCTTGTTGTGGAGCACGGGCTCTAGGCACGTGGGCTTCAGTAGTTGTGGCACACGGGCTCAGTAGTTGTGGCTCGCAGGCTGTAGAGCACAGGCTCAGTAGTTGTAGCACACGGGCTTAGTTGCTCCGTGGCATGTGGGATCTTCCCTGACCAGGGCTCGAACCCATGTCCCCTGCATGGGCAGCGGCTTCTTAACCACTGTGCCACCAGGGAAGCCCCGCATCATTTGATCTTGATCAGTGCTGTTCAACAGAAATATAATGTAAGCCATAAATGCAAGCTGCCATATGCAATTTAAGTTTCTAGTGTCCATGTTAGGAAAAGTAAAAGGAAGCAAATGAAATGAATTTTCATGCTATACTGTATTTAATCCAATATTTCCAAAATATTATTTCAACATGTAATCAACATAAAAGATCATTAATGAGATAGTTTTCTCTTTTTTATGCTACGTCTTTGAAAGCCAGCATGTATTTCACATCACATTTCAATTTGGCTAACCACATTAAAGTGTTCAACAGTCACATGTGGCTAGTGTCTGCTTTGTATACAACACAGCTCTACATCCATTCCTGCTGAAGCCAGTTCTTGTTCTGTGTTTGTTTAGATTCTGTATTTGTCTATTTGGCATCCATTAGTCACAGGGACAAATTAACAGCTGAAGTTGTTTACATCTCCTCTGAGATCCAGAGCTCATGCTCTGAAATCGCCTCCTTTATCTAACTCTTACACATCAAGCCACTATTTCCCCTGCCTCAAATCAACCCAGGGCCAGATATCAGACAGCTAGGAACAGCTGCTAGGCCCCAAAGTCCAGCAGAATTATTCAAACTAGCCAGTCCTAAGCTGTTTACCCTGCCCTGCCATGCCTTTCCTGTAGAAACCCCAAAAAGGCTGTGGTCTACACCTTCCCCTGGCTCTTTTCTACTTTCTGGCCAAAACTGGTGCTTCCTTAGGTGGCCCTGCATGGCATGGCACAACCCTTGCTCTCTGGAAATGTAAGTAATAAATTCTTCTTTCAATGATATTGACGTCTCCATGTCATCACTCAATCGAAGTGCCCCATATATAATTGAGATAGTTTTATTCCCTGAATTTCCAAGGAAATAATGGATTCCTTTTTTGACCTAAGCTAGTTTGAAATGACTTTCTGTCGCTTACAATCTAAAGAATTCAAACTAATATATACAGATTCCCAGGTCCTTTCCCAAACTCTAGAAACTACATCTTAAAGTACGGCCATTCTTTCATAGCCAACCATGCACAGACCCATGCATAAGCTGGAGTTTGGGAACGCTTGCTGTGGGCCAAAAGGCCATGGCAAGTTCTTAAGTAGATGGAATGATCGGATTTCGGTTTTAGGACAATCACTATGACGGTTGGTTTGGAAGATGGACCAGAAGGGCGAGAGATGAGAGTAAGGCCACTTCCAGGCCTAAAGGGGCTACACACAGATTTGTGGTGTGTATTCCCCAAGCTCTTGTGCCATTCCCAGGCCACTGGGTGTAAAAGGAAAAGGAAGGGATGTGGGCATTTGCTGACGCTGAGAGCTGGGTCTGCTCCCTTTGTGCTGCTCACTCAGGAGGGCGTATTTTTGGGAAGGGGTGTGTTCTGAAAGTAAGGAGGAAGTCGCCACCCCATTGGAAAGAATCTGCCACCCTGCCTTCCAGCTGAAATATCAGATAGAGTCTGTTCTTCTCCATGGGCAGCAATGGAATGGCCAAAGGTTTTTTTTTTTTTTTTTTTTTTTTTTAGGGATTGTATGAAAGAACATGATGTCTTAGGCTCACAAAGGGAAAAAAGATAAGGGAAAAGTGGCAAGTTAGAAAGTCCATTGTGCATGTTATCTCTGTTATTTTAGATTAAGAAAAAGTAAATATGGCAGACCAGGCTCACAGTTTATGCCAGCCTGGTCCAAAATCATTGCTTTTATTTCTTTCCTTGATTTTGCATCTTGGCAGTGGGTTTTCCCTGGGAGTTTTCTGGCGCTCAGCACCACATTACCTTGCTAAGGAAGAGAATAGGAGGCCCACCGAGTCAAGCAAGGGAGATGGGGGTCCGCGGGAAGGGGAAGATCTCCCCAAACTCTTGAAGCAGAAACCTTTGGTGTGTAGGCACCACTGTGCTTAAAAACACATTCTTTTCTGGTGGGAATATAAAAAGCAGGGGTGGCCCTAGAACGCAGGAATTTCAAATGGAAAAATAATGGAGGTTGGGCATATCCAGGGAGGGCAGCAAGCTGGCTCCCAAGAAGCCTTATTCCTCTGGTGCACATACCCCAGGCCAAGGCTGTCCTCAGCCTGGTTGTTCAGAATCCAGAACTTGTCAGCTTCAGCTTTAGCTCTTAGGATCAGACACACATTAGCTAAGCTTGTAACACTGATGGATAAAACTAGAATGCCAATCTATTAAACAGTAGACTTTAAACCGGAGCTTCAGAGAGCTGAGCTGGGACTCAGACACTTAATGTAACCAAACTCTCCAGTACATCATCATACTAGTAAAAGTAATAATAAAAGCTGACATTTACTGAGCACCTACTACATGCTAGTCACTATGCAAAGTACTTTATCTAAATTTTTTCACTTAATCTGAAATAGGTACTTTTTTTTTTTTTTTTTTTTTTTTGTCTGCACCGCAAGGCTTATGGGATCTCGGTTCCTCAACCAGGGATTGAATCTGGGCCACCGCAGTGAAAGCGCCAAGTCCTAACCACTAGACTGCCAGGGAATTCGCTGAAATAGGTACTTTTATCATCTTCATATTGCAGATGAGGAAATTCAGGCACGAGGAGGTTAAGTAATTTGCCCAAGGTCATATGTCTACTTCCCATCTGGCCCTTGAACTGGAATTGAACAGGACAGAAAGTAGACAGAAAACTTGAATGAGAGACTTTATGAGCACGAGTATTGCTGCTCTGGGGTATGGGTAGAGCACACTGCACTTCAGTGCCTCCACCCAGACCTAGCCCTGCTCCTCGCCTGGAAGACAGGTGGTGTTAGAAGCCTGGGAGAAGGCACTGGCACCTAAGTGGGTATTCTCACACTGAGACCCTCTAACCTCGGCCACAATGAGGCTCCATCAACTAGTCTCATGGGTAGGGGATTTGGACAAATAGAAGCCAGAGTCAATGATGAAGAGGCAGACTGACAGGCTATTTTGAGAACGTGGGTGAAGTACTTCTCTGGCGTTATTTGGGACTACTTTAGTGGGGGAGGCTAAGTTCCTACTTTAGCATGTGGCCAGTATAATGTGAGCCCACATAAATGACTTCCATTTGCATATGCTGGTTCTAGAAGCCAGGTGATGGAAGTGACACACAATGGTAAGGGATTCCATGGGGACCCAAATGCCCATGCCAGCAGGACCAGGGCATTCTCTCCCTGAAGATGGACCCAAGGGGATATCAAATTGTAATCCATTTCAGCATCACTTCCTCAGAAATGCCTCCTCCCTTCCCTTCCTCAAGTGCCATATTTACTGTAATATGCACACAGCACCCTCCACTTATGTTTTTAGCACTTGTCAAATTGAAGTTGAATAAATTTGTTGACTGTCTCTCTTCTCTGCTGGACTGTCAGCCCCCTGAGGATAGAAACCACATCTGTTGGCTCTTCTGTTCCAACTTAGGCATCTTATATGATGTCAGAGCATAGTGAGCATTCAATAAATAATATTTCTCCACTCTTGAGCATAGCCAAGCTTCTCAAGTCATCTTTCTCCTTCACCACCCATTCACTCTTCTGCCTGCTCTCATCTGGTGACCCTAAATCATTCTCCTGGGGTTGCTGCGACCCGCACATTGCCGAATCCAATAGACACTCTCAGTCTTGATTTACTAGATCTTGGAGCACCTCTTGACATAGTTGACCACTCCCTTAGTCTTCAGATGCTCTCCTCTAATCACAATGCGATACCACTTCACACCCATTAGGATGGCTATTATGTTTAAAAAAATTTTTTTTTGAACAGAAAATAATGTGTTGGTGAGGGTATGGAAAAATTGGAACCCTTGTGCATTGGTGCAACTTCTGTGGAAAACAACATGGTGGCTCCTCAAGAAATTAATCATAGAATTACCATATAATCCAGCAATTCCAATTCTGGGTATATATCCCCAAAATTTCAAAGCAGGGTCTCAAAGAGAGATTTGTACACCCATGTTCATAGTAGCAGCATTCACGATAATCAAAAGGTAGAAGTGACCTAAAGTGTCCGTTGACAGGTGAATGGATAGCAACATGTGGTATATACATAAAACAGAATATTCTTCAGTTCTAAAAAGGAAGGAAATTCTGGAAAATGCTATAATGTGGATGAACCTTGAGGGCATTATGCTAAGTGAAACAAGCCAGTCACAAAAGGAAAAGTGCTGTATAATTTTACTTATATGAGGTCCCTAGGGTAGTCAAGGTCATAGAGGAAGAAAGTAGAATGGTGGTTGCCAGGAGCTGGGGGGAGAGGAGGGAATAAGGAGTTAGTTACTGTTTAATGTGTACAGGGTTACAGCTCTGATGGAAAAAGTTCTGAAGAGGGATGGTGGTAATGATTGCAGAACAATAAGGATGTATTTAATTCTGTTAAAGTACTTAACAGAACTGTACACTTAAAAATGGTTAAAATGGTCAATTTTATGTTATGTATTTTTGCCACAATTTTTTAAATGCTTTCTCTCTAAGCTTCTAGTATACTTCCTGCTTCTGGTTTCTCTTTTCCTAACTCCGTGGCCACTTCTCAGTCTCCTAGTCAATTTCTTCTCTACCTAAATGAGAAATGTTGGAGGCCTTCTTTTCTTTCTTCCTTCCTTCAGCAAATATTTGAGTGTCTACTCTGTATTGGGAATCAACAGAGACAAAAGACACAAAGTTTCTCCTTATGGAGCATCTATTCTTACTGGATAGAAGATGATCCAATGAACAAATAAACAAGTAAATATGTAGTACGTTAGATCAGGGGTCCCCAACGCCTGGGCCATGGACTAGTACTGGTCCGTGGCCTGTTAGGAACCGGGCCACACAGCAGGAGGTGAGCAGTGGGTGAGCGAGCGAAGCTTCATCTGTATTTACAGCCGCTCCCCATCACTCGCATCACAGCCTGAGCTCTGCCTCCTGTCAGATCAGCAGCGGCATTAGATTCTCATAGGAGCATGAACCCTTCTGTGAACTGTGCATGCAAGGGATCTAGGTTGCACACTCCTTATGAGAATCTAATGCCTGATGACCTGAGGTGGAGCTGAGGCGGTGATGCTAGCACTGGGGAGCGGCTGCAAATACAGATTATCATTAGCAGAGACATGACTGCACAGAGACCATAATAAATCAATTGCTTGCAGACTCCTATCAAAACCCTATCAGTGAGTGGCAAGTGAAAACAAGCTCAGGGCTCCCACTGATTCTGCATTATGGTGAGTTGTATAATTATTTCATTATATATTACAATGTAATAATAATAGAAATAAAGTGCACAATAAATGTAATGCACTTGAATCATCCCGAGACCATTCCCCACCCTCCCCACCCCTCGTCCCTAGAAAAATTGTCTTCCACGAAACCGGTTCCTGGTGCCAGAAAGGTTGGGGACCACTGCGTTAGATGGTCTTAAGAGCTACAGAAAAAAACAAAGCAGGTTAAGGGAGATTGGAAGAGCCAAGGTGTGGTGGCGGGCTGCTGTTTTTTAGGGCTGGTCTGATAAGGTTACATCTGAGCCGTGAACTGAAGGTAGTGGAAGAGAAAGCAATGTTATTATATGGAAGAGTTTTCTAAACAGATCACAAGGCCCTGAGGCAGAAGAGAGTCTAATGTGTTTGAAGAATATCAATGAGGCCATGGCGACTGGAGCAGAATGAGATGGGGCAGAGTATATACTCTGAGAGGCAGTGAGGTGGAGACACAGGTCATAAAGAGCCTGGCAGACAGTTTTGTCGAGTGAGATGGGAAGTGAATAGAGTGGGGCAGAGGAGCGGCATAATGTGACCTACGCTCTAACAGGACCTCCCTGGCTGCTGTGCTGAGAACAGATTGTAGGAGGGAAGAGTGGGAGTGGGGGGCTACTGCAACAATCTAGGTGAGAGAAGAAGGCAGCTCAGACCAGAGAGGCAGTTGTGGACATAATAAAAAGTGGAAAATTGTGAATATCTCCTGATGGGAGGGTCTGTTGACAGACTGGGTATGGGAGGTGAGAAAAAGAGGAGTGACCAGATGATTCAAAGTTTAGGGCCTGAGTGCCAAGAAAAATGGAGTTGTCGTTTACAGAGTTGGAAAAGACTGTTATGAGGAAATTTAGGGTGAAAATCAGGGTTGGGTTTTGGACATTTGGTTTGAGATATCTATTAGATATCCAAGTGGAGATGTTGAATAGGCAATTGGAACATGCATCTGGAGTTTAGCATAGACACAGAATTTCAAGGTCAAGTCCTGGGTTTTCCTTCCTCATCCTTTTAAGTCTGTCTCTAAGTAACCTTATCCATTTCCTTCGCTTTCAATACCCCCTATAGGCTCCATCGATTTTAACCTGTACGATCACACAGAACCCCGTGTTACAGTTCCCTGAGCTTGGTTTTATGCTCTGCTGTCACCATCTTGAAATTCTTAATAATTTTTGGACAAAGGGACCTGCATTTTCACTTTGCACTGGGTTCTGCAGATTAAGGAAACTGTCCTGCTCCCAAATGTGTAACTTTATTTTGGATTTCTCTTTTGAGCACTTTGTCTCATATGCCCAACTGTCTACTTGACGTCTCCACTTGGATAATAAAGAGATCTCAAAACTAACATATCCAAAACTAAACTCTTAACCTTCTCTAATCTGCACTCGTTCGTTCTTGCCCACCATTCCAATCAGAAACCAGAGAGCCATACTTTCCTTTCTCTCCCCATTCTCCCTCCCCCATCCAACCCAAGTCATACGGATTGTACTTCAAAAATATGTTTCAAATTAATCCACTTTTTTCCACTTCCACTGCTCCTAGCCTGGTCCAAGCAATGATCATTTCTTATGTGGACTACTGTAGAAACTCCTGGCTGGTGTCTCCACCTCACAAGTTTTGCCCCATCTCCAACATGAAAAAATGGTTTATTTTTCACATAGCAGCCTAAGGGGTCTTTTAAAATAAACCACAATGTGATTACACCATGCCCCTGCTTCAACCTTCCAATGGTTCCCGTTGCATTAGAACAAAACCTAAATCCTACAAGCCGCTGCGTGAACTGAGCTCTCACCACCTCATCATCTCTCCTTTGCCCCATTCACCCCTCCCTCACCCCAGAAAATGGCACAGTGGCATTTCAGTTCCCAATGCTCTGACCTCTCCTCTGCCTTAGGATGTATGTTTTGTCTGCCTACAAACCAACGGCCCCCAACTCCCTCCAGCTTTTGCGGTAGGGTGGGAGGAGGGGGGGTTGTTTGTTTTTTGTTTGTTTGTTTGTCTTTGCCTAACTTTTTTTTTTTTTTCTGCTGATACTCATCACTTTATTAGTGCAGAACTGTGGTCTGGGAAAGGGGAACCTGGGATGAACAGGACCAGCACCCATCTCGGGGGATTTTCCTGGACATCAGGGGTTCCTCCATGCACGTTTAGAGGTAACACCTTCATAGATAAAATCCCCAGAGGGCAGCGTTGTGACTGCCAAGCAGCAGGGGTAGGAGGGGTGCCCTGGGCACAGCTGGGCCCTGGGACAGTCAGGCTCCACGTGGATGGTCAGAATGCAGCGGCTATACCTGTGCCCAGGCACACGGCCCAGGCCACTTCTTTGCCACACACCAGAGACCAGGTGATGAACCTGGGGTCGGTCCTGAGGGCAGTGGCGGCGACACTGGGCGTGGGCAGAGCCTCGCGAAGGAAGACAAAGAGCGGGTACGCCTGCGAGCCATTCACCTCACATTTCTCCACTTCTCGAAGAGCATGAAGTTGGGCTCGAACCTGTTGCCTGGTCTGACGTACTTGAGGCAATTCAGGATCTCGTTTGGCGTGTTTCCCTGATGCCCAAACCGGTTGCACGCGAAGCTGAGCACGACCAGGCCTCGGGGCCCGAGGCGCCACCTCAGCACTTTCACCTGTGTGTCATCCTGGACCGCTGTGCCTCCGAGCGATGCCAAGTCCTCAGTGAGCAGGGCCCTGCCCCGCAGGGCAGGTCCACGCGGCATGGGTGTTGGAGAAGAGAGGAGAGGGGAGAGCTGTGAAGTAGAAGCGCCTGTTTTTGCATCTTACTCATCTGACAGGTCTCAGCTCAAATATCACATTTTTAAAGAAGCTTCTGTGTTCGGCTAAGTTCCCCAGAAAATGAAACCCAGGGCAAAAAGCTGCTGGGCTCTTCTTTTAATAGGGAAGACGAGCCCAGGGAGCAGGAAGGAAGAATTGGGAGAGAAGCAGGGAAAGAGGAAGAGACAGTGTGTGGATATGCTGGCCATCTCCAAATGCAACCGATCTCTTAATCTGCAGGACCACAGCCCCAAGAAGTCTTGGGACCATCCTTCAGAGGCAGGCAAAGGGGAGATATTATCCTCTGGCTCCTACCTCCCAGCGCTCAAAGGTTCAGCCCTGGGATGTTAACTCCCCTGTATTTCTAGGCTGCATGTGGGCATTGGGTGCTGAGAAGCCTCCTGGTGGTTCCAACAGGGTGACATCAGAGCAGGAAGCCAGAGAAGTGAGGTACAGAGCAGAAGCGGTATACTGTCAGGTTACACCTACGTGAAATTGTTGGCGCCACGCAGAGCTACAAGAGACAAGTGAAGCTGAGAAGATTCAAAGTGGAGGAAAACAACTGAGACCTTTGCCCTGATCCACTCCAGCCCCATCCAGGTCTTCCTGTGTATTCATTCATCGGACAAATGATTTTCAAACACCTCCGAAGAGCCAAGAGTATGCTAGTGACAGTGACGCAAAGAAGTATAAACAGACACCACTGCTGCCTTGGAGGTGCTCACATTCTAACGAGGTTGATGGTTAAAAACGAAGTATAGGAGAAAAAAAAGGTAAAAATCACTGTAATTATAGACTGTGACAAGTGTAGATAAGAAACAAACAAGCGGGGGGGGGGGGGGGGGGAGAGAGAGAGAGAAAAAAAGAACAGGGGGGGGGGGAACAAGGGGGGGGGGGAGAAAGGGGAGGGGGGGGGGGGGGGGGGGGGAGAGAGAGAGAGAG
This sequence comes from Monodon monoceros, assembly GCF_005190385.1. NCBI lineage: Eukaryota > Metazoa > Chordata > Mammalia > Artiodactyla > Monodontidae > Monodon > Monodon monoceros. The sequence continues at coordinate 94,912,599 of NW_021703784.1, read as the reverse complement.
AGAGAAAACAGGACCAGTGGGCTGGAACTCATGGGAGGAGGGGACAATGGCATGAGATGATACAGGAGAGGTTGACAGGAGTCAAATCATGTAGGTCTTGCTAGTTTCTTCAAAGAAGCCTGTTTTTTGTTTTCCTTCAGAGTATTTATTTATTTGAGTCTTTAATTGTTTTCTCTCTGTCTACCTGACTGGACTAGAAGCCCCATGAAGTCAAGGACCAGATGCCCTTCTTGTTCTCCATGGTATACCTAGTGCCTAATCCCAGTGCCTGGAGCCTGGCAGCCTTCAGTAAATAATAATTGTTGAATAAATCTGTTGAATACAGGAATGAATGGATAGCAAAGCACTTGCTGTGGAGAGCAAGGACTTAAAGCTCAATGGCATCAGGCTCTCCTAATCAGATTCATGCATCTCCACAGCAAGGGACCAGAAATCCTACACGGATGTTGACCCAAGTCTTCCTGGGCTGTGCTTGAGTGAGCAGGAAATGCTCCATTTTCTTAACTGATCAAGTCTTAATTTAATTAACACATCTTTATTTATATTTAAAACTTTCAATCAGCTTACACTGAAGCCCTGGGAGCCATATTATTGTTTTAAGAGAGGCTCCATAGCCTGGCTCTGATCCATTACGTTTCAGGAGCGTGATGTAAATTAATATTATTATCATGCACTGCCCTGACAGCTGGTAAAAAGGGGAAGTCCTCAAATGGCCTAACCACATGGTCCCCTCACCACTCTTGCCCCCCAAGCCAAATAGCCCTCCTTATCAAATGAACCAAGTGCAATTCTTTTTTTTATAAGTAAATTTATTTATTTATTTTTGGCTGCGTTGGGTCTTCGTTGCTATGCGCAGGCTTTCTCTAGTTGCGGCAAGCGGGTACTCTTCATTGCAGTGTGCCGCCTTCTCATGGCGGTGGCTTCTCTTGTTGCGGAGCACGGGCTCTAGGCCCGTGGGCTTCAGTAGTTGTGGCACATGGGCTCAATAGTTGTGGCTCGAGGGCTCTGGAGAGCAGGCTCAGTAGTTGTGGCCCACAGCTTAGTTGCTCTGCAGCACGTGGAATCCTCCCAGACCAGGGCTGGGACCTGTGTCCCCTGCATTGGCAGTCACATTCTTAACCACTGCGCCACCTGCAATGCTTGCTTACTCCTGAGTAGCAGATTTCAATTCCCTGACAGCCCATGGAATTATTCAAACACGCCAGTCACATCCTCCCTAAGGAACCAAGGGGCACCTCACTCTCTTGATACTACAAAACTTGCCTCCTGCAGCCCCCAGGGAATTCACTCTTTTCCCAAATGCAGCCCCCATGTGGTACTGCATGGAGCAGTGTCCCCTTCCTCTAGACTGTGAGTATACGTACTAATAAACGGCTGTCCGTCTCATCTGTCCAGTGTCAGGTGTCATGTGTTTGGCTATCCCCATAATCCCAGGGCATCCCTCCTTCCTCCACAGGGAGGGACTTAAATGTAAAATATGCTGGGACTTAAACGTAAAATCTTACAATGTGACATTGACATTGAATAGGAGATGATCAAAATAAGTAGTTTAACCTTTAGAGGGTATATTAGTTTGGTCCATCTGCAGGTATCAGAGACCAAAGAGCATGGGTTTTTTTTTTTGTTGGTTTTGCTTTGTTTTGTTTTTATTGGAGTATAATTGCTTTACAATGTCGTGTTAGTTTCTGCTGTACAATGAAGTGAATCAGCTACATGTATACCTATATCCCCTCCCTCTTGGACCTGCCTCCCACCCCACCAAACAGCATGGTTTAAACAAGAGAAAAGTTTCTTTCCCCACTGCAGTGTAGCAGCCCTCTTCCTCAAAGTCATCAGAGGCCCAGACCCTTCTATCTTGAGGCTTCTCCACCCCTAGGGCATGGCCCTCATCGGTATGTTTCTTATGGTGGAATCAGTGCATTTTCCTGTTAGGATGTCCCACAAAAATAGCTGCAGATGCCCCCAACTCCATGACTTAGGACCAGTCAGCTGAAGATCTGGAGGCTCCAACACACCTTAAACTTTTAAACCTGAAAGCAGTTGGGACACCCACCCCCTCAAATGGAGTCTAGCAGAGGGACAATATAGAATCTTGGTTAAGAACTAAAATTCTAAAGCTTAGCAATTCTGGGATCAAATTCCAACTTTGCCACTTGCTGGCTGTGTCATCTTCAGCAAGGCACTGACCGCACTTTACGTTTCTGAATTTGTTCCTGCAAATGTAAACTGGAGTTCATAACAGAAAGCACCTCAAAGGGCTGTTTTAGGGATTCCATGACACACGCCTAGCAAAGCACAGGCACAGAGTAGGGATTCAATGAATCGGCCATCTGGTACGTCCTTACCCCACCTGACCAAGGAATGAGCTCATAAATATTCAGGCTCAGGGGAAATTTTGACCTAGTGTATGGCAATGAGACGTACATACACACTTAGACATTCTGAACATGGGAAAGCTTATATAGGGCTGTCTTACGTGACTACCTGAAAGGGAGGTGTGATGAGGGTTAGATTAAATGAGTTAATATGTATTAAATGCTTAGCACAGGGTCTAGTACACAGTAAGCACCATGTTGGTATGAGCTATTATAATTATTACGATCATCATACCTATAAGAGGTCGGTATTACTTACTTGTCCTGGTAAAAGGCTATGGGCACTTAAATGTAAAATATTACGACGTGACGTTGTCACCTTCCCTGAGAGACTTTCTGTGTATGAGGTAACTGGCGGTTTCACTACCCCCATTTGTGCAGTTTTAGTGAAGTTGGTAATTGCTAACATAGTAAAGGGGACATGTGCTACCATGCAGCCGTACAAGGAAACAGAATCACATTTTTTGAGGGTTCCTGACGGCGCAGCACTTTTTTCAAAAGTTCTCTGTAGAATTTTCAGTACAAAAATAGGTGTGAACTGTGTGCCCTTTGGAAGGGAATGAGTTGGCCACTGCAGCGCTAAGATTGGTATTGTTCAGAGAATGAAATTCCTGTTCACTGATGTTGTTTTGGGTTGGGCTGACCTTATGAACTGGATTTCTTTTCAGATGGGTGTATTTTTCCTTATTGCAAATTTCCTTCAATTCATCAGCAGAAATTCTAGCCACTTTGCTGGGAGCTTGTGACCCTGGTTTGGACGGCTTATGTACTCGCCTTTCGACAAATGTGGATTTATTTTTTATTTTTTATTTTTTTTGCAGTTCCTGCTTGGCACTTCCCACTTTCCCTCTGGGACGCCATCTTTAGCCTTCTGTCACCACTCTCTGGTTTCATCCCCTATGAATCACTTCCTTTGGGTCACTTGAGTTTTTCTCCTGTAGGAGAGTCTAATCATTTTCAACAACTAAGTTAAAAAAGAATTTCCGTTCCTAGACTCCTGCTTTACCATTCATTCACTGATTCCTGAGCTTCATGGCTTAGTCGCAATTCATATATCCATTGACATATTTATCCATACCATAAATATGGTGGCCACATTACTCAAAGGGGCATTGCCTTTTCTAACACAATCCATGCCATACTGTGGCAGTCCTAAGTCCTATCAAGGTTTGTTGCCTGAGAGAACTCATTTTCTCTGAATTTTCCTACCCACAAATGTTTATTTTACTTATTTATCTACAACTTATCTTCTTGTCAGAAGAATTTAAGGCTGCTTATAAAAATGCAAACACTAGAGGAAGATCAAATAAATTGGAAATAAGAAACATGAGGGAAAGCAAAGGTATAGAAGTAAGATGCAAATTGTGGAGCCCTTGCGACAGATGGGACAAAAGTTGGCTCAGAGCCTCCCGGTAATCAACGCAAGAGAGAAAAATGATGGATTACAAAACGCACAGGGTCCCTGAAGGATAAACACACCAGTTGCATAGACAGAGCATAATTGTTCTAAATCGACAGTGTCTCCCATGGACCCTTCCAAAGAAGTTCAGTGAACAGTATCCTAGTAACATCTTTCTCAAAACACAGTGAAGGATTGCCTGGGCCCTCCTTAACAATACCAAAGCCCAAGATAGCAGAAGTATTTCTACCTGAGGCTACAAAACTGGGCTAACCTCCTCTGACAATACCCAGAGATGAAGGCTGGATGGAATGACCTCCAGGAGGGCCTCAGAGAAGAAAAAGGAAAAAAGTGCCTGGTGACAGCCCTCCGACTTCTGGGGCACTGTAAAATGCCAAAGACCACTCAGGAGCTAAGGATTTGATCAAATCTATTGTTTGGGGCTGTGATGACCACAGAACCCGTTTGTTTCATTAAACCCAGTGCTCTGAATTCCACTGCCAACCCTTACCCCCGTCCTTGGCTTTGTTGGGTCCTTTTGTCCCCCAAGAAGAAAAATGGAAAAGGAGGTCAGAGTCTTGAGAAAGGCTGGGGGGCAGCCCCAGGCAGGGGTGCAAAAGACGGCCTCGCCCACATAGGGCCGGTAGAACTTCAGTGGGTTCTTTGGCCCCATACTGACTTTCTTTATTGACTTTTAGTTTATATGAAATTCAGTTGAATCCATTGTGCATGCTGACACTGCCTAGCAAAGATGGCAGTATTAGCCATGAAATTTGCTTTATGCGCTATCAGAGTTCGCATAATATCTTTTTCACTAAAAATGAGGTAGCTTTTTCCTATCAGGGCCCTTCAGTTTAAATCTCATGATATAACCCAGGAGATGGACAAATTATTTCCAACTGGGGGAAAAAATTCTTGAATTTATGTCAATAAAACTCCGCTTTTGTGGTCATTTCTTCATTGTTGTTAGTGTGAAATTATAAAGTGTTTCCACTCTGAACCTCAAAGAAATCGGCATGTAATTTTCACATGAATTTTTCATAATTGTCCTGTGGAGTGTACAAGGGGGAGCCACATTAATCCGAGAAAGCGACGCGCATATGTTTCTGTACCTTAGGAGAGGATGGAGAAGGGGAGAGGGGAGGGGCAAGAATGAAAACTTAGAAATAGTGACGAATAATCATCAAAATTGAAAACCCCTCAAAATGAAGGATAATAATAGCTTTCTCTGAATCGCCATTCAATCTGCACAGAATATTATCACCAACAGGAATCCTGCATTTACCAAAAAAAGGAAAGAGAAAGCATTTTTTTCTAACTTCTTTTTTGTAGATTAATGGCTAACTTAACCTCCAGTATGGTAATTCAACATAATCTAGAGTTGATACAAATGCTCCTGTATAGGCTAAGGTTCACTAGTAAATTTAATTTTTTTTTTTGATGAAAAGATTTTTAAAAGTATGTGTTACCAAATTTAGAAATTGAAAATAAAATTTTAAGACTTTCAAAACTATATGTTACTAAAAATAACATTGACCCTTGATATTTGTCTGAGGAATCTCTGGAGAGAAAAAGATTTCATCCCTTGAAGATAAATGGGGCCAACTCATCTGCAGTCTTTGGTTTAATTAGCTAAACCCTTCCAGATGGAGAACATTCAAAGCAAAGGAATATTTCTGAGCCCCCTGGAATTGTTAATAAGCATAACAATATGTTACATGTAAAAGAAAATATGTGTCTTTTATCTTTGCCTTTAAAAGGCAAACGAGGAAGTACTTGGTAGCATTATGATTTTCAATTTGATTATTGAAAATGAAATGTTCTAATTTTATTCAATGTTGAACAAACATTGTTTGCTTTTCTCCTGTGCTAAGCACTGGGGAGGGAGAAATAAGACAAGACTCCTGTCATTATGGAATCTATAATTTAACTAGAGGTTGCATTCTCAGTGCCCGGCACATAGTAGGGGCTGGATAACTCTTTGTTAAGTAAATGAGTGACTGACACGACACTTGAATAAGGAATTGCATTAATAAAAGTCTGAACAAATTACTGTGGTCGGAAGGGAGCATAGGGGCCTCAAGTTGTCAGAGAGGCTTCACAAAGAAATTTGTCAGGTAGGAGCACAAAAGACTTGCAGGCACAGAAAACAGCATGCGTAAAGGCATGCAGAAGAGACAGAGTAACGCGTACTTAGACGACAGCCAGTGATTTGGTGTGCTTGGAGTGTAATGTGTATATAGAATGTGCCTGGGAGACACTGAGACCAGTGAGATGGGTTGGGCTTCATTTGAAGAGGACCCTGAAAGCCTAAGTTTGGACTTGATCCTTTAGTATGTGTTGGCATTTTAGAAAGATGGCGAGAGACACAGTACAGAGCGTTCATGGAAGGGGAAAAGGAAGTAATAGATAACAAACGGTTAAGTGCCCTGTTTGCGACTAGCACTAGGATAGATCCTCTACATATTTACATTAAATCTCATCCAGTCCTTGCAACACTTCCAGTGGGTATATAATACTGTCCTCCAGTATCCAAGGGGGGAAACTCAGAGAGGTTAAGTGACTTTCCCCGAATCACACAGCTAATAAAAAATGGGACTAGGATTTGAAACCAGGGTCCTAAAAATCTTGTTAGAGAATAAAAATACCACTGCACTCAAACAAATTAGAAAAAATATACAGTGGAAGTTTGGAGAAAGTTAGTGAATATGAAGAAAGACACACATGCAAGATACAAGAAAAGCATGACTATACAAAAGGATATTTACAGTAAGGCAGATACAACACAGGAAGTGGGAAGATAATCATAGAGAAACCACAACATGTGTTTTTAAAATGCAAAGCCCCAGGGAGGAGAAAGCGAAGGATACAATAATGCCATTCACTCTGGCATCCCGTGCATTTGGTTTTGCTCTTTACTCTTTTTTTTTTTTTAACTTTAAACAATTTGTTATGAGAGTAACAAAGATACAGCTCATGATCTTGCAACGCTAATGCCCTAAATCAGAAACAGATGGTGCCTAGTGTACCCTGTTTCCTAGAAACTGCAGAATTTTGAGGACAACACCCTCTATGCACTGCACCACTGATTTCAGCTCCTTCACAGATACTAATACATGGCTAAATAATGTGTTAGCTGGGCATTGTATTGGAACATCTGTTTTCCTTGCTCCAGAATCGTTTTGAAGGTTAAAACTTCTCTCCATATTTATTGTGTTTTTCTGATTTCCAAAGTAATTCATTTTTATTGTTAAAAATTTGGAAAATATTGAACAAGGAAGAAAATTTAAATCCCCCGTCCTTCCACCCAGCAATAACCAATGACCCCTGTTAAAATTTTGACGATAGTCTTCTAGTCTTTTTCCTACACATGCACACACACGTGCACACACACACACTCTATTGAAAATAGGATGTATAGAAACTGTTTTTTAATATGTTTTGGGCACTGAATTTATCATTAGCATTTTTCCATATCACCAAATACTTATGATGACTGCTAGTATTCTATCATATTGCATACATTAATTTATATAAATTGATCTCTTTTTCATTCAACAAGTTCAATTCATTGAACACCTACTATGTGTCAGAACTGTTCTTGGCACTAGGTGCATCGTGGTGAGTGAAACAGGCAAAGTCCCTGCCCTCATGAAGTCTACAGTCCTATTATTGACATCTAGCTTGAAAAGTTTTATTGTTAAAAAATAGCATGGTGAGGGAATTCCCTGGCAGTCCAGTGGTTAGGATTCCGTGCTTTCACTGCCGAGGGCCTGGGTTCAATCCCTGGTCAGAGAACTAAGATCCCACAAGACGCGAGGGGTGCCCCCCCCAAAAAAATAGCATGATGAAACCTGGCAAACGCTACCTCCGCTATGTGATTAACGTCATTGGTGAAATTACGTAGACAGCTGGTACCCCTGATATGATGTATCAAGAATGGCACTTAACTCTGCGGTCTCTCTCCCAGGAACCAATAACATCAGTCTATTCATGATTTTTAAAAAAATCAAACCAACCCAAATCCAGATACATTCTACAGAACACCTGACCAGCGCTCCTCAAGACTATCAAGGTCACCAGAAATAAGGAAAATCTGAGAATCTCTCACCAGCTTAAAGAACCTAGGGAGGAGCTTCCCTGGTGGCGCAGTGGTTGAGAGTCCGGCGCAGTGGTTGAGAGTCCGCCTGCCGATGCAGGGGACACGGGTTCTTGCCCCGGTCCGGGAAGATCCCACATGCCGCGGAGCGGCTGGGCCCGTGAGCCATGGCCGCTGAGCCTGCGCGTCCGGAGCCTGTGCTCCACAACCACAACGGTGAGAAGCCCGCGTATCGCAAAAAAAAAAAAAAAAAGAACCTAGGAAGACATGACAACTAAATGTAATGTGGTGTTCTGGATAGAATCCTGGAACAGAAAAAAGACATTAGGTAAAAGTAGGGAAATATGATTAAAGTATGGATTTTAGTTAATAATAATGTATCAATACTAGTTCATTAGTTATGATAAACGTATCCTACTAATATAAGTTGTTAACAGTAAAGGAAATGGGGAGGGAGGGTAGATGGAGTATATGGGAACTCTTTGCGCTATCTTTGGAACTTCTCTGTAAGTCTGAAACTATCCTAAAATTAAAAGTTTATTAAAAAAAAAAAAAGAACTTTGTGACAGTCATTCTTGTATCTTGAAGCACATCTCTGATTGTTTCCTTAGGATAAAGCCCCTAGAGTGAAATTGCCAAGTCAAAATGTATACATATTTTTATTTACCAGAGATTATTCTTTTAAAATTATTCTTTTTTTTTTTTTTTTTTTTGCGGTACGCGGGCCTCTCACTGTTGTGGCCTCTCCCGTTGCGGAGCACAGGCTCAGGGGCCATGGCTCACGGGCCCAGCCGCTCCGCAGCATGTGGGATCCTCCCGGACCGGGTCACGAACCCGTGTCCCCTGCATCAGCAGACGGACTCCCAACCACTGCGCCACCAGGGAAGCCCCTAAAATTATTCTTTTTATATGTAGATGTTTTGCTGACTTCTTGAACATGTTTTAGCCTTATGTCTTAATTTCAGCTTTTTCCTATGTGCAGACTTCTGAAACTGGAAGAAAACCAAAGGGATCATGAAACCCAACTTCCCTGTTTTATAGATGAGTAAACTGAAGCCCAGAGAACTGAAGTGACTTGCCCAAGGTCAAGTGGCTAGTTAACAGTGGGAAGTAGAGGGACTTCCCTGGTGGTCCAGTGGTTAAGACTCCGCCCTTCCAATGCAGGGGGTGTGGATTCGATTTCTGGTTGGAGAACTAAGATCCCACATGCTGCACGGTGCAGCCAAAAAATGAGAGAAAAAAAAAACAACAGTGGGAAGTAGAACCCATATCCCTGTGGACTCTAATCTGTGCTAGGCTGTCCCTGGGTGTGTCTAAATGAAATAAAATTTTCTGACTCATGGTGGAATTAGCAATCAACACTCAGACCTGTGTCTATTTTCTGTAAGTAAATGTAAGCGTCTGCTTCCTTTGTCTTGGACGTGGTTGCTAGCAGCTAAAAGGATTTTTAAGTAAATTTAAAGAATGGATTCAGATACAACTAATAGAACTTCTTGACTAAATTCTTGGGTATATCAGTTTTCCTTTCTGAGCTATTTCTTCCCTATCAGAAAAATTAGAATTCCAACACGTACTTCTTAGCCTCTGACAGGGACCTTGTAGAAATTAAATAGCTAAACGCGGATATATCTGCAGAAGCCTTAGAAATGTCATTTAAGGAAAAGGCAGTTGAATGAGAACAAAGGGCACATTTTCTGTTAAGTGGTCTGTCATATCCCAAGAAAGTTCATTTCCTTGCCTGTACAGTCTCTAGACAAGGAAAAATCCCAGACTTGGCATTGGTAAGGAAGAAGAGGGCGATGGAAAGGAAGGGAGAGAATTGTCAGACTTCTTGGCTGGAGTTCAGAAACAAATAGTTCCCGAGCCTGGCATTGTCAGGGGCCAGCGTCAGGACCAGCCCAAGAAGGCAGACAAGGAACATTACTGTTCCTGACTTGGCTCTGCACACCGTTACTCAACAGAAACTGATGCGTAAGCAGGATCCTAGAGGATGCAAGGGGAGCATAAACAATCACTGGGTGCGGACCTGTGGTTGCCTATAGAAGCTTTGCCAGGCCCAAGATTATAGTCATACATTCTTATTTAATTTCCAGACATTTTGCAGGATTTGGGCGATGACAAAAGCAAGCTAAAACAAAACTAAAGTCTGGGATTTAGGAAAGCATTGGCCTCTGACCTCAAACTGGAGCCTCTAATCAAAGTCCTAACACTTGCTCAGGTCAGTGAGCCTCCTTGCTTTGCGATATGGAAATGACCTATTTGCCTATAAACATCTGTCAGCACCTGCACCAAACTGAAACTTGGCAGACAAAATGAGGAAGGGGTAATACTTCTTAAAACTCTATTTTTATGGTTTGAAGCTTTTTACTCTTTGAAGGACTAGAACAGGAGAGAGAGTTAGAGAACTCACAGGAGGTGATGAAAGGAGAAAAGAATTAAACAGATGGCAAAATCTCCCAATTGTTATTAATTGCCATCATTGTTTTGCTGAGGAAGATGCAAAGACATTACCCATGACGAAAGAAGTGACAGCCCTGAGGTTTTAAGAAAGGACAGAATGAGAATGGAGCATTTGAAGTGGGTGCGACGTCGCAAGAATCTAGATTCAAATGAGAATCTATACTTAAAAAACCTGAATCGCTAGATTAATTATATTGTGTACTTTCACATGAAAAAGCAGCTCTGGGTTTTGTGTACATGCAAGTAAAACTGTTTACTGGATCAGCTTTGATCTTGGTCTTTAAGCTCAATATTAATTATATTTTATTGAGATGGCTTAACTGTCCCTGTTAAGCCTGTCTATACATCTGGTTCCTTGTTGATGCCTCCAATTCCACCATTAGAGTTCCACTTCTTTGAATTAGATGGTAAATTGATTACTTATCACATGTTAATTCCAGTCAACTGATAGCAGCTGTCTGAATCACTGTGTTGAAAGGATATTGAGGTAGGAAAGGACTCCCACAACTGATTAGCAAGATGAGCAAGAGAGGCAAGAGTGACAATGGTCTGTGGGTTAAGGGAATGTGTGTTGCAGTACCCATACCTCTGGGAAGGGCAATTTATTAAGCTTTTCTATCATTGACATCTCAGCATGAATTCATCTCAGATCATTTCCAATGCTGGTTTCAATAGGTATAGCACACATAGAAGCAAAATTCAGGATATATGGTTCAAGCACTTTCTTTTCTGGTTTTGTGAATTAAGTACATGCAAGCTCTTACAAAGATATAAAAATAACATTTAAGTAAGCATGTAATGAACCACAACATATTGAAATTTATGGGAAATATTATAGGAAAGGTGAAAAAGATCCAAGGCATATGGTCCCCACGGATGAGTCCAAAGCACAGGAAAATCAGGTCTGGGTGGGAACCCTGGGCTTTCAGGGGCCATCAGAGGACCCTGCTTTCTGAAGTCATGGTGGTTTTCTAAGCTGGTAGAAAGAATCATGTAAAGGGAAGTGAAACGTCACCAACACACTTTGCTTATTCCACAATTTTGCTTTTTAAAGCAACTTCTCCTGATGGGCTCTGCTCTGGGGGCTTCCTGGGGAGAATTTCAAAATTCTAGACAGAATGTTGGGGCAATTATTAAGAACCTACAATGTCATCCTGGTTTCCCCATGAGTTACCAACCCTACAGTGATGTCTTCTCTGTTTCAACAAGGCCCACGCATATTAAGGTTCTCTATACTGGGGTCGGATCAACCTTTCAAAAAATTTTTTTGAACTATTTACAAAGTTTGGTTTGAGATCCAATAAAATTCTTATAGCAAATCTACAACAAGAATGTCTAACAGAGTACTTTAAGCACTGAGTTGTAAGGAAAGACATTTAAGTAAATCTAAACTCTTCAGTAATAAAGGAAAAGCTCTTGCAAAAGGTCCCCAGCCTTCTAAAAACCACTCCTCGGGCTTCCCTGGTGGCGCAGTGGTTGAGAGTCCGCCTGCCAATGCAGGGGACACGGGTTCGTGCCCCGGCCCGGGAAGATCCCACATGCCGCGGAGCGGCTGGGCCTGTGAGCCATGGCCGCTGAGCCTGCGCGTCCGGAGCCTGTGCTCCGCAACGGGAGAGGCCACAACAGTGAGAGGCCCGCGTACCGCAAAAAAAAAAAAAAAAAAAAAAAAAAAAACCACTCCTCACCCCAGTTCTCTCCATGCTTCTAAGACTTTTTGCCTGGAATGCTCTTTCTCCTTTTGGTACATATCTCTCTTATATTAATTAACATATTTTACTGTTATCTGTATTTCTCCTTTGTCTCTCTGTTAAACTGGCAGAGTCCCAAAAGCAGAGAGTGTGAAAGTTTTATTCTGTCCACAAATACTACTTCATGAACAAAGAGGAAGTGCTGGTCACAATGCTAGGCACCAGTGATACAACAGAAAACGAGGCAGATAAGACCCCTGACTGCACAGAGCCTATATCCCGAGGGATCTTTCTAACCCCAGTGACTAGCACATGGTAAGCGTGCAATCAAGACTGCAAGAATAAATGAAGCTCCTGCCAGGAATCTGAAATGTAGTCGCTATGATTAACACAGCAACAAAGGTGAATGGCAATTTAAAAAAAAGAACAGAAATAGAAAATCTCAAGTCATTTGCATTGTGGTTATATCCCAAGTCATTTCTGCTATCACTAACAGCTATTACTGAAAGTAACTGTCCAAACAGCAGGAAACCACATTCCTAAAACCCAAGAAGATTTCATAATACATATTCAATGTGAAATAATGTTAATTTCAATTAAAGAAATTATTACCTAAAATATTAACTAAGATCCTTATAAATGTAAGGCATGACTATGACTTCTTACAATACTCCTTGAATTCACCATGTCTAGAACATGGACATGAAGGTCAAAGAAGGCTTTGTAGTCAGGAAAACACTAAGCAGTAATCATTTTTTTCTATTTTAGAATCTTTTACTAATAAAATGTAGTAAATTAATCTTAGTGAATTTTCCCATACCTTAGTAAACCCAAACATGCTTCTGTACAAACACAAAATCCCCATACTCACCAAAACAAAATGAAAAATCTGGGTATTTTTAACATATGGGGAAAATGACAATAAAGCAGTGCTTCCCCAATTTTTTCCCATAGAACAATGGTCCAATGAGTTGTTCCTTGAAAAGAGCATAGAGTCTGGGAAACACATCACACATAAGGCCCAACTGGAGGTTTACAAAGCACACTATCATATTAATGTCTCTGAAAAGTTCTGCAGGAAAGAAATATGTTGAATTTCATTTATCATCATTTCCCATGCTTATTTCAACCACTGATTTCTTCTTTTAAGGAATAGCTAGCTATTCAGTTAGTTTAGGAAAATCTGCTTTAAAGTTCAATTTACAATACCCTTCACTTATACTTAGTGGTGATCTAGCAAACCAAGACACTCTCAAGACAAACCAAGACAATAGTGTTAAGCAATAAAAATATTTTTCCTATGAAAGTATCTGTAAATAAAACTTGCTGCACAAACAATAATCTTGGTAACATTCTGCATTATGTTTCTAAATGAAGTCACCCCCTAACCACTAGATGGCAATATAATTCCACTTATGTTACAACCATACCATGCCAGTATATTAATAGTTCAAAGGGTAATTGAGTGTTCTAAGAATGTATATGCTCATTTATTCATCTTTAGTCACTCTTTCAAACACTTCCTAGGAAATTTTAAGTTCTGATGGATGCTGAAAATAAGAAGAGGAATGAGACAGTTGTCAAAAACTGTAGTTCCTGGATTCCTGGGAAACGAAGATGCCCCATCAATTTACCAACTTTTTTTGGAAAAAAAAATAAAAGAAAGAAAGAAGATGCCCCATCAATTTACCAACCTTTTTTTTTGAAAAAAAAAATGAAAGAAAGAAAGGAAGAAACATGACTACATTAGGCATATTGATTGCATGACACATTCTTGCTTTTTTATCTTAAACATTTTATTAATTTTTCACAGTTAAGCCATTTATTATGCAACAAAATTTTTAATCTTTTTTACTCTTTAATACATAAAAAAATTTTAAGTATACATCACAGAAGTGAGAAAATGTGATGTATGGAAAGCACTGTGATAGACAAGTACCTAAGAAATTATCACAGTCTGAACTAAGTGGCACAAAGGTCACAGGTTGGGTGACTCTGAAGTCAATTTTGACTCAGGGAGGACATGCCAGTCCTCAGTCCCAGGGAGCATTCTGAGCCTTGAAATTAAGGAGAGATGAAGCTGAAGACCCAGCCTGTCTCTGACTTTTAGGCCACAGACCCTAGAGCTTTAGTGTCAGGAAAGAGCTTGAAAGTCAATAAGTACATCATCCTCTTCTAAGAAACTGATACACAGAGATCTTGGGGGACTTCCCAAGTGAAAAGAAGTTAGCTGGGACAGAGCTAGACCTTGAATCCCAGCCTTCTGATGCCCGGCTGATGTTCTTTCCAATACTGCACCATCAATTTTGGAATTTAGGAAAGATCCTCGCCTAAACTCTTTCCAACTTTTTTTTCCCTGCTGGTTCCCAGCTGGCTGCCCATCCTTAGACAAGAGGTGATGTGTGACTGTCTCCTACAGGATTCCCCGAAGCAACACTCTGAGGCAGAGATTTGCACACAGGAGGTTTGTTGGAGGGCGCACTCAGGACGAGCACTTCGTAGGGACTAAGCGAGGCAGGACTGGGCAGAAGAGAAGTTGAAGCCTCAGATGATCCCACTCAGTGCTCTGGAGCTGAATGGTCCTTCACAGTTGTTCTAGATCCAGGCAAGAGGGCAGGACCTTCAGATTTTCCACACTGACCACTCACTGGATACAGGGGGCATAACCATACGCAAGGCAGCTAAAAGCAAAAAAAAACAGTGAGCTAACATCAGGGTGTTGGCAGGGTTCCACTCCTTTCTGGAGACTTTAGGGGAGAATCTGTGTCTGTGCTTTTTCCAGCTTCTAGAGGCTGATCATATTCCTTGCTCATGACCCCCTTTCTCCATCTTTACATGCCAGCCATTTCGTATAACTCTAACCTTTCTTCCGTCCTCACATCTCTCTCTTTCTGACCTCAACAGGGAAGTGTTCTCTCCTTTTGAGGACTATGTGATTAGACAGGGCCCACCTGCATGATCCAGGCTCATCGTTCCATCTGTAGATCCTTACCTTACTCACATGTAGTACAAAGTCCCTTTTGTCATGTAAGGTCACAGGTTCCAGGGATTAGGAAGTAGACATCTTGCGGGGGTGGGGTGGGGGCATAATTCTGCCTACCACAATCTGGATTATATATTTTTTGCAAGAATAATTTATATGTTCATATCAGCATTATTCATAATAGCCAAAAAGTGGAAATAACCCAAATGTCCAGCAACTGATGTATATATGTGTGTATATGTGTGTGTATGTGTGTATATATATATAGTATAGGCAAATCTATAGAAACATAAGTAGGTTAGTAGTTTCCA
Source organism: Monodon monoceros (assembly GCF_005190385.1). Classification (NCBI taxonomy): domain Eukaryota; kingdom Metazoa; phylum Chordata; class Mammalia; order Artiodactyla; family Monodontidae; genus Monodon; species Monodon monoceros. Next base: position 94,897,284 of record NW_021703784.1, on the reverse strand, counting down.
AGGGCTGAGGAGGGGGGACGGTCAGTGACTTCTGGGTGATAAAAATGTTCCCAAATGAGATTGTGGTGATGTTACACAACTATGTGAATATACAAAAATCACTGAATTGCACAGTTTAGAGGTGGGGATTTTATGGTATGTGAATACTATCTGAAGAAAGTTGGTTAAAACTGCCTTACAGGGAACTCCCTGGTGGTCCAGTGGTTGGGACTCCTCACTTTCACTGACGAGGACCCAGGTTCAATCCCTGGTCGGGGAACTAAGATCTTGCAAGCCACACAGTGTGGCCAAAAAAAAGCCTTACAGGTGATGTTGCATCCTTCATTTGATAGCACACCAGGAGGCACCTTATATCTGGTTGTCCTTATTAGTGAGTAATGCTAAGATTGAACTCTGGGTTAAGGTGATGACAACTGATGGAAATTATATTTTTAACAAGTGCTTCAGAAAAGTTATCTACCTTACAAGGATAATGCTGCTTTACAAGGATGTTATGAGAATGAAATCAGAATGTGACATGATTAGTAAATCATAAATATGATGGGTAAAAAAAATGCCCCCCCCCCAAGAAAGATGTCCACATCCTAACCCCTGGAACCTGTGAATATGTTACCTTACATGGCAAAAGGTACCTTGCAGATGTGATTAAGTTTAAGTATCTAGAGATGGGGAGATTACTCTGGACTATCTGGGTGAGCTCAACCTAATTACATGAGTCCTTAAACGCAGAGAACCCTTCCCTGAGATCAGAGAGAGATATGACACTGCTGGCTTTGAAGATGAAAGAAGGGGGCCACTAACCAAGGAATGTGTTGGCCTCTAGAAGCTGGAAAAGAAACGGAAAGAGATTCTCCTTTACAGTCTACAGAAAGAATACAGCCATACAGACACCATGATATTAGCCCCATAAGACCTGTATTGGACTTCTACGGAACTGTGAGCTAACAGTATTGTTTAAGCCACTAAATCTACGGTAATTTGTTCTAGTAGCAATAGAAAACCCATACGATAAAGCACACAGAACTCTAATAAGAAGATGACATCACAAGTGAAATAGTTCAATATGGTAAAACCCAAATTTCCCCAACCCATGGATAAAAGCACAGTTACATTAAAAATGTGAACAAAGGGCTTCCCTGGTGGCACAGTGGCTAAGAATCTGCCTGCCAATGCAGAAGACACGGGTTCGAGCCCTGCTCCGGGAAGATCCCACATGCCACAGGGCAACTAAGCCCACGCGCCACAACTACTGAGCCTGCGCTCTAGAGCCTGCGTGCCGCAACTACTGAAGCCCGCACACCTAGAGCCCATGCCCTGCAACAAGAGAAGCCCCCACAATGAGAAGCCCACGCACCGCAGCAAAGAGGAGACCCTGCTCGCCACTACTAGAGAAAGCCCGCGCAGAGCAACAAAGACCCAACGCAGCCAAAAATAAATTAAAAAAAAAAATCAGTATGGAGTTTCCTTAAAAAACTAAAAATAGAACTACCATATGACCCAGCAATCCCATTACTGGGCATATACCCTGAGAAAACCATAATTCAAAAAAAGTCATGTACCACAATGTTCATTGCAGCACTATTTACAATAGCCAGGTCATAGAAGCAACCTAAGTGTCTATCAACAGATGAATGGATAAAGAATGTGTGGCACATATATACAATGGAATACTACTCAGCCATAAAAAGAAACGAAATTGAGTTATTTGTAGTGAGGTGGATGGACCTAGAGTCTGTCATACAGAGTGAAGTAAGTCAGAAAGAGAAAAACAAATACTGTATGCTAACGCACATATATGGAATCTAAAAAACAAAAGTGAACCTAGTTGCAAGGCAGGATTAAAGATGTAGACATAGAGAATGGACTTGAGGACACCAGGTGTGAGGGGGAAGCTGGGGCAAAGTGAGAGTAGCATCAACATATACACACTACCACATGTAAAACAGATGCCTAGTGGGAAGCAGCCGCATAGCACAGGGAGATCAGCTCGGTGCTTTGTGACCACCTAGAGGGGTGGGATAGGGAGGGTGAGAGGGAAAGGATACGCAAGAGGCAGGGGATATGGGGACACATGTATGCATATGGCTGATTCACTTTGGTGTGCAACAGAAACACAGTATCGTGAAGCAATTATACTCCAATAAAGATCTATTTAAAAAAAAACCACGAATACAGTCTCTTTAAAAACTTTCAACACAAAAGGCCCCTCTGCCCTTCACTCCCTCTCCTCACTGTCCCTACGGTCGCTTAAGAGCAAAGAAAAGGAGACAGGGTGGAGATTCACTGACTGACACAGCGACGCACGGAGAGGTGACCGCAAGCTAGGAATCCAGCAGAGGGCGCCCATCTGCTGGGCCTCCCCGGACCTCGACCCTCGCGGGAGACTGGGCCCCGCTGCCCAGGCGGGCGTTTTTAAAATGGAAACAAGCCCGGCCCCGCCCCCTGCCCTGAGAACGCCGGGAAAATGGCGCCGCGCCTTGGGGCTTCCTAGCAGGCCACGCAAAGGTCCCCGCAGGTAGAGTCTGCAGGCTTCCCCTACCCGCTTCTCATCTGGCTTCCTCCCTGCCCACCCTGTCTCCAACTAACTCGGTGGGAGCCTCACAACGCAGTGTCGGACACGCGCTTGACCTCTGCCGGCTTCTTCACGTGCCCGCATCTCCGCCCGCTCCGCCCCCGGAAGTGACGACGTCCGCCGGGTCCTGCTGGTGTCCCGTCGGGCCTCGCGGTGGCGCGGAAAGATGGCGACGGCAGGAGCCATGGAACGGAGCTTCGTGGAGCTCAGCGGAGCTGAGCGCGAAAGGCCGAGGCACTTTCGGGAGTTCACAGTTTGCGGCATTGGTACGGCGCGATCCGATCCTTCGCTTCTGGCTTCTCCCCTGGATCCCTAAATCTCTGACCTCCCGTTCATCCTTCTGAGCCCACATGCCTATAGCCCCAGAATCAGAGCTTGTTTAGTGTCCTACTTCTGCGTCTTTTCTTCCCCTTCTTTTTGTATGGATTGTCAGTCCGTCACCCTCTGCTTTGTCAGCACCCTCAGTGCGTGTCTATTCCCAGAGAACCCCCTGTGCAGGCTGACCACTTTCATTTTGCAGGAACTGCAAATGTCGTGGCCGGAGCCGTGAAATACGGTGAGAGCGCGGGAGGCTTCTGTTATGTGGAAAGTGGCAAGTTGTTCTCCGTCACCAGAAACAGGTTCATTCATTGGTAAGTGCTGTGTTTGTCAAACCCCCTGGAAGGTCGGGTTGTTCGGCGGCTGAATTTTCGCGGCTGTTCTTAAGGTGTCATTCATTCTCCGAAGTGGTCATCGACAGGAAAAGAGAAAGACTGTTTTCTATTCATATGTGAATCAGTGGAAAATTAAGGAGACCCAGAGTTCTAGAAGAGGTACCCTCCCAGGCAGCACTAAAAGCAGAAGAAATGTAGCTTAGGGGTTAAAGTCCAAAAGACCAGTTTTAAACATGAACCCATTATGTTTTTATAGTACTTTACAGCTTCCTTCATTCTACAAATATGTTTGAGCCTTTATAGTCAGGCACTGCTAGGTGTGCTGGGGGTGAAGTGAGGAACAAAAACAATCACCATTTTCATCATGCAAGATGTAACAGTGTAAGAATAGATGTGGACCCACCTTTCATGGGGCAGTTTTGAGAAGGGGGAAGACATTATATAGCTAATGACCACATTTATAAATACAAATTTTTCATACTTGCCTCGGAGGAAAAGTATAGAGGCTTTGAGGGGCTAATGGGAGTACCAGATATTATTGGTGGTGCTGGGAAGGCCTAAAGCAAGTCACATTTAAACTGATATCTGAAGGATGAAAGGTTAGCCAGGCAAGGGGTTGAGGGAGAGAGCAGTTCAGCAAGTGGGATCACCGTGCACAAAATCCATGAGGTGGAAAGAACGTGACAGGTTTGAGGAACTGACTGAAGGTCTGTGTGGCTTAGGTGCAAATGGGCAAAATGGAAAATGATGTGACAGATGCTAAGACTAAGGAGGTAGGCAGGACTCAGATCAGGAAGGACCCTAAGGTCCTTTTTAAGGATTTTGGATTTTATCCTGAGTACATTGAGCAATCATTGATGGGTTTTAAAGGATTACTAAAATGATCAAAATCACATTTTAAAATAATCAGTCTACTTTGTGGAAAGTAGATTTGGGTTGGATGGGTACAATACAAAAAAAGAACAACTTGCTTATATGATGGACCAGGTAAGATGTTAGTGACTCAGTTGTGGGAGTGGCTAGGAAAAGAGAAATACATGGATTCAAGATACACTTAGAAGTTAACTTCATTGGGACCTGGAGATAGATTAAATATGGGGTGAGTGAGGGGTAGTAAGGGAAAAGGAGGGAGCAAGGACAAGCTCCTATTTTCTAGTGTGACTAACCAAATATTGGGTAGAGGGGTTGCCATCTAATGAGATACAGAAAATGGGTTTTGGAGAGATGTAAATAATTCTTTTAGAGGTACTATTGAAGTATCTGTGTAGTAGCTCTTTGGCAATGTCAAGTAGGCATTGAAATTTATAGGCTCAGAAGGAAGATCTGTGTTAAAGATGCATATCTCATTTATATAAGAAATATTTATGAGGGAGTTCCCTGGCGGTCCAGTGGCTAGGACTCGGCACTTTCACTGCTGTGGGCCCAGGTTCAATCCCTGGTCAGGGAACTAAGATCCCACAAGCTGCTCAGCGTGGCCAAAAAAAAAAAATATTTTTGAGTGCCTAATATGTTCCAGTCAATGTTTAGGGACTGAGGACATAGCAGGGAGCAAAGCAGGCAGTCCCTGCTCTTGTGGAGGGAGCAGATCAACAACAATAACCAAAAATACCAAGTAAATATAATTCACCAGGTAATAATTGGAAGAGAACAGGGAAGAGGGAAGGGGAATTATTATTTTTAATATTTCACATAAGGTAGTCCGGCAAGACCCAGTGATAAGTTGGCACTTGAGCAGAGGAAGTAAGGATATCTGAGGGATGAGATTTCAGGTAGAGCCTTCCAAGAAAAAGGAACAAAAAATGCAAAAACCCTGAGTCAGGAGCTTGTGTGTTGTTTTCAAAGAATGGCAAAGGGCTAGGAGTCTGCAGCTGAGTGAACAAAGGATAGAGGAATAAGGTAGCCAAGAGCCAGATTAAGGCTTTGTCGGTTATTTTAAGGCTTTGACTCTTACTCTGAGTGAGATCAGAGGTTTTTAAGTGAAGAAATGGCATGGTCTAAGTCGTGTTTTTAAAAGGTTGCTTGGCTGCTGTGTTGAGAACCGAGTGTAATAGGAAAGGGTGGGAGCAGGGAGACCAGTTAGAGGTTGGTGCCACAATCCAGACAGAAAATGGTGGTGGCTTAGACTGGGGTTGGTATTGTTAGAGGCAGTGAGAAATGTTCTGATTGTGGATATGTTTTTTTTTTTTTTGCGGGGGGATGCTGTGTTGGGTCTTCGTTGCTGTGCGTGGGCTTTCTCTAGTTGTAGCAAGCAGGGGCTACTCTTCGTTGCAGCGTGCGGGCTTCTCGTTGCAGTGGTTTCTCTTGTTGCAGAGCACGGGCTCTAGGTGTGCGGGCTTAGTTGCTCCACGGCATGTAGGATCTTCCCAGACCAGGGCTCGAACCCATGTCCCCTGCGTTGGCAGGCAGATTCTTAACCACTATGCCACCAGGGAGGTCCCTGTGGATATGTTTTAAAAGTGATTTTATTAGAATTTACTATTAGATCAGATGTAGGGTATATAGAAAGAGGAGATTCAAGGGTGACCCCCAGATTTTTGGCTTGAACAACTAGAAGTTATAGAGATGTCATTAATGAGTTGGAAAAGTGCAGGTGAAGCAGGTGTTTTTGTTTCTTTGTCTTTCAGGTTTGCTGTGTCCTGGAATTCTGTTTTGGACAGGTTTAGTTTGAGATCCCTGTTAGACATACAAGTAGAAGTGTTGAGGCAGTAGTCAGGAGGTCAGTGGAGAGTTTGGGCTGAATGAGATACAGATTTAGGAATTGTAGGCATTCAATGGCATTTAAAGCTGTTATATCAAAGGAGATCATCTAGAGAATGGATTCGGGTAGTGTGGTAGATGAGGTGATGGCAAGTTAGGGCATTCCCAGAATAGTGCTTTCTATGGTTCCAAAGCTACCACATGGCAGAGTTGTGCCTCAAGAAGAGTCTTCCCTGCATCCTAGTAGGAGGAAGCTATAGAAGGGGAAATACCCACATTTATAAGGTCACTGTAGTTTGACCCTGTAGTAACATATGTAGAGGCCACATTGCACTATAAGTAATGAGGGTGTGTGGTGTGAATTTTCATTATAGTGGAGTTTAATTGCTTTGAATATTGTTTTTAAAAAATGGACTATGAAGTTTGGAAATGCCTCCATTTAACAGAGAATCATATAATAAGATTTGAATTTTATACAGTGCTGTGTTTTGTAGATTATATAATGTGGTGGTTTGGAATGTCAAAATTGGTCTGAGTTTGTTTATCCAAAATTTTCAAATTGGGAGAGTTCACCTGGAAATTATTGCCATACATTTCAATGCAACAATCAGAAAGAAAAGCATAAACTTTTTTTTTAACAAATGTCTCTTCACTTTAATAGGAAGACCTCTGGAGATACATTGGAGCTGGTGGAAGAGTCACTGGACATAAATCTGTTAAATAATGCAGTTCGCCTCAAATTCCAAAATTGCATCCTCTTACCCGGAGGGGTTCATGTCTCTGAGACTCAGAATCATGTGACAATCTTGATATTAACCAATCAAACAGTGCACAGGTTACTTTTACCACACCCTTCCCGGATGTATAGGAGTGTAAGTTGGTTAAGTATAATATCCTTTAATTCCCAAAGTTACTCTGACTGTCACAAATTTAGTAATAGAGCAATGTCCTTTGGAATTGAAGAATATTTGGATTCTTTGCTGGCCCTAACCAAGCATACTATCATAGTTACTATTTAAAATGATCACACACATTTTAAGCTGCAAAAATAGTTTCATTAAAAAGAGTAGCTTTGGGGACTTCCCTGGCAGTCCAGTGGTTAAGATTCCATGCTTCCACTTCAGGGGGCACGGGTTCCATCCCTGGTCTGGGAACTAAGATCCTGCATGCCATGTGGTGCAGCCAAAAAAAGAATAGCTTTCTGGGAATTCCCTGGTGGTCCAGTGGTTAGGACTCCACACTTCCATTGCCGAGGGTGCAGGTTCGATCCCTGGTTGGGGAACTAAGATCCCGCAAGCCCTGCGGCCCAGCCAAAAATAAAAATTAAAAAAAATAAATAAAGTGGAGAGCCATGATTTTAAAAAAAGAAAAAATAGCTTTCTTTTTAAGCTCAACAATTTTTTACTTTAAAAACTGATAACGATTGGAAGGAACTGAGCAAAATCCAGTTTATTTTGGTTTAACAGATTTTTCTTTTTAATTACTCCACAGGAGTTGGTAATTGAAAGTCAGATGCAGTCAATATTCACTGACATTGGAAAAGTTGACTTCAGGGATCCTTGCAACTATCAGTTAATTCCAACAGTACCTGGACTCTCCCCTAATTCTACCACCTCGGCAGCCTGGCTTAGCAATGACGGGGAGGCTCTGTTTGCTGTACCATCTGCCTCTGGGGGAATCTTTGTTCTTAAACTACCTCCTCATGACGTACCTGGTAAGAACAGGAACTGAGCATGAATTTAATTTTAAACAAAGGAATACTGGCATTAAAACAGATGTTAGAAGTCCAAGGCCATCATCCAATGCAGGAATTGCTTCCATACTACCCTAAGATGATCATTCATTATTGCTTGCATTATGACTCCCTAATGCTTTACTGTTTTTTTCCTAAGAGGGCGGGATTTTATATAGTGAACGAGGAACTGTCCAGCTTACTGGAGTATGGGAAAACAGGTAACTGTAAGGTGACCTATTCTAAGGCCTTTAGTAGACATGAGTTGACTGGTTTTCTACCTTCACTTTGTGGTATTGTAACTAAAATAAGTTACCTGAAACAAGGAAGCTCAGTGCTGATACCCTGCTCCAAGTCACCACTCCTCTTACTTGGATTATTGCATTTGCTTCCTAAATAGCTCCCCAGATCTGTCCTTACCCCTCAGCAGAAACTTCTCAGGAAGACCGATACATTTTAAAACCCAGGGTGAGTCATGTCATTCCACTACTCAAAGCCCTCGGATCGGGGCTGTTCTTCATCTCACTCTGAATAAACCCAAAGTCCTTACTGTGACACCCCACTGCCTCTCTAATCTCATCATCTCATTCTTTCCCCCCTCCTCTGAACCGGCCACATGCCTTCTTGCAATTCCTTGAACATACCAGGTACACCTAGCTCAGGGCTTTGGCGGGGCTAGTCTCCCCAGCTACCAGTGTGGCTCATTCCCTCAACTCCTTTAGGTTCTTACTCAGTGTCACCTCAGTGAGTGACCTGACCACCTTTTTAAAATTGTAACACAATTTTAACAATAACACAGTTGTACACATGCACCCCATCCCTGTTCACTATACCCTTTCTATGTTTTATTTTTCTCCACTCTTTACATTCTACTTAATTTGTTAACTGTCTCTGCTTCTCCTTTCCTGCCAATGGAATGTAAGTTCCATGAGGACAGGAGTGTTTTAATTTGTTCTATTTACTGCTGTATCTCTAGCATCTAGAACTGTGCCTAGCACATGAAAGGTACTCGGTGTTTCTTTTGGAAAGAATGAAGTGCTGCTTCTGAGCAGCAATATGGGTTACTGCTTGTAAATGGCAAAAATTTCCCCTAGGAATATAAAAATGCTGTTATTGTTCCCATAATGATTCAAAATATTTTAGGTATGGTGTATGTGGAAAGGTACAGCCTAAGACTTCTTAGTGTAGAAATGTAGAAGCCTGTCACCTGTTATAAATTCCTTGTTCATGGTTGCATCCTTCTTGCCTTTGGGCTTCACTAAGTATGATCAAGAGATGCCTTGGATACCATTGGTCTATTTTCAATCTTGTAGGGATGGTGTCAGTTGTGGAGCTGAAACAGAGTTCAGTAATGCAACGATTGCTTATAGGCTGGATGCCAACAGTTATCAGGTGAGTGGTCTCTGGTCAGTAAATCATAGGGCCCAAGAACTTAATCTTTTGCCCTGGTCAACACCTGTTAGTACTTCCAGTCTGACTCCAAGGCAAATAAACATTATACTGGAAAGGAGAAGGGTCTACACAACGTTACATTCCGTCTGAGAAGAGCTGCACTCCAGAGCCCACTTCATTTGGGACTTGACACTTTGACAACAGAAACTGGCTTACTATACCTCTCACAATATCCAGTTCAGTGCTCTGCCCTGACTTACCAAATCCAATTTTGTGTAATATTAGAAGTAGAAAGTTTGATGGTTAGAACAGTATTCCATTGATATCTAGAGCTTTTTAAAATTTATCAGAATAATGGATATAAATCAAATAGAAAATGTAGTTATCTTTTTTTTAAAATTAATTTATTTTTGGCTGCGTTGGGTCTTCGTCGCCACACGCGGGCTTTCACTGGCTGCGGCGAGCGGGGGCTACTCTTCGTTGCGGTGCACGGGCTTCTCATTGCAGTGGCTTCTCTTGTTGCAGAGCACACTTCTAGGCACGTGGGCTTCAGTAGTTGTGGCGCGTGGGCTCAGTAGTTGTGGCACGCAGGCTCTAGAGCACAGGCTCAGTAGTTGTGGCACACAGGCTTAGTTGCTCCGTGGCATGTGGGATCTTCCCAGACCAGGGCTCAAACCCATGTCCCCCTGCATTGGCAGGCAGATTCTTAACCACTGCGCCACCAGGGAAGCCCAGAAAATGTAGTCATCTTATACCAGCCTATAAACTCTTTTCCTTTTGTTAAGAGTGTGCATTTATAATTTTATTTTATCTCTTAAATTGCAAATTCTAATGATCAGGTAATTTGCAACAATAAAACTCTAAAACTTGGCCTTATGTTTTCAGAGGTGATCAGGGGCCTTCAGATCGTCCCCTGAGTCTTGCTGTTCATTGTGTCAAGAACGATGCCTTCATCTTTGCTCTATGTCAGGATCATAAACTACGAATGTGGTCTTATAAGGTAAATGCTACATTTATAGTTACTGCAAGTTAAAATAGGATTGCAAATTGAAGGGGAATTGAAGTAAATTTTGCTTCTCATAATATGATCAGATCTCTTAGTTTGGAAATTATGGGGCATTTCCAGATTCAGACAGTTTCATTTAGCTTTATTTTTCATACATTTCTCCCCTAACTTTTTGTATTTTTATTTTGAAAATTATGAGTCCTACAGAAACATTGAAGTGGTACAGAGTATACTCTTCACTTCGAAACAAATGTATTTTTATCTTTCTTTATTTTATTTATTTATTTATTTATTTTTTGTGGTACGCGGGCCTCTCACTGTTGTGGCCTCTCCCCTTGCGGAGCACAGGCTCCGGACGCGCAGGCTCAGCGGCCATGGCTCACAGGCCCAGCTGCTCTGCGGCATGTGGGATTTTCCCGGACTGGGGCACGAACCCGTTTCGCCTGCATCGGCAGGCGGACTCTCAACCACTGCGCCACCAGGGAAGCCCAACAAATGTATTTTTAAAATGCAAGTTGGTAAAATAGTTTTCAACATTCGCCAACAAAACAGCTGATGATTTTATCTATCAGACTAAAGAGATACTTTCATCTCAGCCCTTTAAAAAAGAACCCTTAGGGCCCTTCAGATGAATTAGATACAGTGCTAGATGTAATGAATGTGCATTCTTTAAAAAGGGAAGGAGTTTGTTTTTCTTCCTGAATATTCTTTAATACTACTTACTAAATGTTTTCTTGGGCAGGAGCAAATGTGCCTGATGGTAGCTGACATGCTAGAGTATGTCCCTGTGAATAAAGATCTTCGGCTCACTGCTGGGACTGGACACAAATTACGATTTGCCTATTCCCCTACCCTGGGAGTCTGCCTAGGGATATACATGCATGCACCAAAGCGAGGACAGGTATGAAACAAATAAGACACGTATCAAGTTATTCTGTATATACTGATATGGGGAAGTAGCTATAGACTCATTGAGTCTATCTAAGCTTTTCACACCAACCTAGATGTATCTTGTGTTGTTTCCACGGAGATGGTAGGTTTTGTGCTAATATGTGAATTAAAAGATCTTGAAGGAAAAGTCAGGATGAAAGGGAGTAGAGAGTTTAAAGGAATATGGAAGGAAAAGTTAACCAAAACTAAGCAAGAAAGAGCCAATTTGAAAGTCTGGATGAAAAAATGGAGTTGTGAAAGGGATGTAGGTGTTATTAAGAGGTACAGGGGAAGTTAATTTTTAGAAATAATTTTGCTCATCATCTAATCGCTAGCTATTGTATGTCAGTGAGGTATTTAGGATACAATACAATAGTATAATCATATAATAAACAGCCACGGGAATTCCCTGCCATTCCAGTGGTTAGGCCTCTGAGCGTCCAATGCCAGGGGCCTGGGTTCAAAGGGGAACTAAGATCCCGCAAGCTGCGTGGCCAAATAAATAAATAAACAGCCGCTTGTTGGGTATTGTGTGTTTGGCATGTTGCCAGGCCCTTTATGAACATTAATAGCAAACGCTTGGACTGTGCTTATTACTCACACTGCACATATCATCCATTTAATCCTAATAACATTCCAGTGAGGTAGGGTTTGTCCTCACTCTGCCGGAGCCCTGATTCCCCGTGCTGGCTGCTGCTCTGCTTGGTGCCCTCCTCACTCCTATTGGGCTCTGATATCCCACTCCAGGTTGCCCTTCCACATGGATGCCCTCCTCACCCTACTTAGGCCCTGACGCTCTGTACTAGTCCACCCTCCCCCATGCAGTGGACACCCTTCTCACCTACTTGGGCTCTAGTCCCCAGTGCAGGCTGCCACTCTCTGTGGACACTCCTCACCCTGCTTGAGTTTTCACCCTGCCTCAGACCTTCCATATATGTGGACACCCTCTCACCCTACTCATACGCCTCACCGTAAGCCAGGCTACTCCCAAATATGAAAACTCTTCTACATTCTTGGGTTCTTGATTCATTCTGCAATCCCCTCCTTGGGCTCATAATTTGTTAGAATGACCCACATAATTCAGGGAAACACTCACTTACATTTACTAGTTTATTGGGTGATAAATGATGAAGAGGTATGTAGGGCAAGGTCCAGAAGGGTCTCATGGTATTGAGGTGCACCACCCTCCCAACACATGGATGTGTTCACCAACCTGGAAGCTCTCCAAATCCCATACCTTAAGAATTTTTAAGGAGGCTTCATCACATAGGCATGATGGGTTACTAATTCAATTTCTAGCCTTTCTTCACTTTCCAGAGGATGGGAGTTAGGGCTGAAAGTTTCAAGCTTTTAATTAGACTTGGTCTTTCTGGTGACTAGCTCCCATCCTGAAGCTATCCAGGAGTCACCTCATTAGAACAAAAAGTGTTCCCATAACCCAGGATATTCCAAGGAATTTAGGAGCTCTGTGTCGGGAACCAGGGTCAAAGATCAAATATTAGAACAAAAGATGCTCCTAGCACCTCTATCACTCAGGAGATTGCAGGAGTTTTAGGAGCTCAGTGTCAGGAGGCAGAACCAGAGACCAATGTATATATTTATTATTCACCGATTCTGATAGAGGTTTGTTGACTCTGTAGATCATATTGGAAAGAATTGGCAATATTAAGGCTTTTGGTTCATGAACATGGTATGCTTTTCCATTTATTTAGATTGTATTTAACTTTTTTAGCAATGTTTTATAATTTTCATAGTATTAAGTTTTGCAGGGTTTCTTTAATCAGTTTATTTGTATATATTTTATTCCTTTTGATACTATTGTAAATGAAATTATCTTCTTAATTTCATTTCAGATTGCTCATTGCAGGTTTATAGAAATACAATTCGTTTTTTTATATCAATCTTGTATCCTGTAACCCTACTGAACTCTTACTAGTTTTAGTAGTGTTATAGTGGAATTTTTGGGACTTTCTATTTACAGGACAATATCATCTGCAAATAAAGATAGTTTTACTGCTTCCTTTCCGATCTGGGTGCCTTTTTTTTTTTTCCCTTAAATTGCCTTGGATAGACCCTCCAGCACAATGTTGAATAGAAGGGACAAGAGTTGTCTTATTCCTGATTTAAGAGAGAAAGTTTTTAGTCTTTCACCATTGAGTGTGATGTTATCTGAGTTTCTCATAATGCCCTTTATCGCGTTGAGGAAGTTACTTTCTATTCCTAGCTTGTTGAGTGTTTTATTAATGAAAGAGTATTCAGTTTGGTACCACAGCCTTGATTCACATTGACACCAATAATTTTACCTACTGTTGCTTTTGCATTATCAGTGCAAATATTAACACAGTGAAAAGGGCAAATGATGTAGTATTATTATGAAAAGTGTTTTGACCTCGCTAATCCCCTGAAACAGTCTTAGGGACCTCTAGGAATCGGACCTCTAGGAATCTATGGACCATATTTTGAGAACCACTGCTCTAAACATTAGTCTGAGATTGAATATGCTATTTTAGGAGTGGTATCAAACTGAGCTGAGCTATTACCTCCTTTGGTTTGAGCATTATGGTTCTATTAATGAAGCCTAAAATCAGATATACTTTTAGCAGCCATGTAACACTGTTGTGCCTATTCAGAGTATAATGAAGTTGAGGTCTTTTTTTTTTCCCTTCTTCTTTTGAACAAAAACTGCTCTTCAGCATGTTTTTTTCTCCCTAATCTACACATTTGAAGGTTTTATTTTTAATCTCTGTAATATTTTACACCCATTCCAATTTTTTTTTATTAAATTTATTTATTTATTTATGTTTGGCTGTGTTGGGCCTTCGTTGCTGTGCGCAGGCTTTCTCTAGTTGTGGTGAGCGGGGCTACTCTTCATTGTGGTACGTGGGCTTCTCATTGTGGTGACTTCTCTTGTTGTGGAGCACGGGCTCTAGGTTCGCGGGCTTCAGTAGTTGTGGCTCACGGGCTCTAGAACGCAGGCTCAGTAGCTGTGGTGCACGGGCTTAGTTGCTCCGTGGTATGTGGGATCTTCTGGGACCAGGACTTGAACCCATGTCCCTTGCATCAGCAGGCGGATTCTTAACCACTGCGCCACCAGGCAAGCCCTACACCCATTCCTGTTAATTTCATTTGTTTCTTCTTGGTTTTCTTTTCGTTCTTTGGGTTCTAATTATGTTAATAAGTGCATTAATTTAATCATTTCCAGCATCATGTTCTCAGTGTTATAAATATGCCGTCTGTATTTCCATCTAGGACACTAATAAAAATCTCAAACAGAAGTCCTGTAGACCTATGGTGTGGTCTGTGGAATGGTCCTGGGCCACAAATTATTTGTTACTGGATTGCAGTAAGATAGATAAAATCAGAAAGTGAGAGAATGCATTAGAAGCTTTTATAGTGACATTGCCACAGACATTCAAGGTTTCTGTATTTCATAAAAGTATCAGTCTGGAACAGATTAGAAATTAAAGAAAAAAAAAAACACTGTTCCTTTCCACAGATAGTTTGAGAAGCACTGCACTAGACCAGCATTTTTCCAACTTTTTGGCTAGAATCTACAATATTTTGCATTGCTACGTAGTATATGCATATGTGGTGATGATGGGCATGTAACAGAAAATAGTTTTCATGAAACATGTTTACCTTTACCATGAGTGATGAACTGATAAACTCTGATACTTTGTTTCTTTTTCTTTTTTTTTTTAATGCTGGTTGAGACCTCCTAAATTTGATTCATGTCCCACTAATGGGTTGAAATATGCAGCTTGTAAATACAGCTCTAGGCTAGAATGAATATGATCATTACATATATTTCTCATATTTCATACACTCCTATTTTTCTCTCAAAAGGACTCTCACTGTATATTTTTCTTTTAGTACTTCCTTGTGAACAGTTGCTTGTGTTATAAGGATAGAATCTTCATCACTCTTATCAGTTTATAATACACTTTCTTTATCAAAAAATTAAAGTATTGTCCATCAAATATTATTTTTGAGTTTGACATTTTTTGTTTCAGCAACAGAGTTAAATACTAAACATGAATTATTTTATAGGGTTTTATTTTTAGTGAAGATTGACTAGAGTTGATTTGTATTGTGTGTATGTTTTAAATTAATTTTGGCACTTTGGTAAAAATATAAACTTAAAAATAGATTTCTCACCATAGTGAGATACCACCTCATACCCAAAAGGATAGCTACTGTGGGGGAAAAAAACAGAAATGCCAAGTGTTGGAGGGGATGTGGAGACATTGGAGCCCTTGTGCATTACTGGTGGGAATATAAAATGCTGCAGCCACCATGGGAAACAACATGGCAGTTCCCAAAAAATTAGTCATAGAATTTCCATAGGGTCAAGCAATTCCACTCCTGGGTGTATACCCAAAAGAATTAAAGTAGGGTATTTAAGTGCTTTACAATGGTGTGTTAGTTTCTGCTTTATAACAAAGTGAATCAGTTATACATATACATATGTTCCCATATCTCTTCCCTCTTGCGTCTCCCTCCCTCCCACAGGAAGGAAATTCTGACACGTGCTGCAACATGGATGAGACTTGAGGATGTTATGCTAAGTAAAAATACAGTCCCCAAAAGACAAATGCTGTTAAGATTCCATTATGTAGCAGTCAAGGTCATAGTAGAATGCTGGTTGCCAGGGGCTGTGGGGAGGGGGAATGGGGAGTTATTTAATGAGTACAGGGTTTCTGTTCTGAAAAAATGAAAAACAGTTTTGGAGTTCAGTTGCACAACAATGTGAATATACTTAATACTACTAATCTGTACACTTAAAAATAGTTAAGATGGTAAAGTCTACATGTATTTTACCATACTTTTTAAAAAAAATTAGCTTCCGAATGCTGGTAAGTCTTGCATAGAAGCATAGCATGTTGGTTGTTTCAAGTACTGAATTATCAACTTGTGTTTTAACAGTTCTGCATTTTCCAGTTGGTAAGCGTTGAGAATAACCGCTACAGCATAGATCACATTTCCTCACTATTCACTTCTCAGGTAGGTTGAGTCATCCTTTGCATATCAGAGAAGTACAGGAAAGAAACATTGGCTAACTTAACTATGTTGTAATGGGATTGAAATCTTAAAATGGAATATTTAATGAAACTTCATGCAAAAAAATTTCATTTGGATTTTACCAAGTTCACGTGGTACTGTCTTTTGTTTTCATGCTTTTACCTCTCCTACTAATACAAGTTTAAGTCACCATAACTTAGTACCTTTTCTTTCTTGTTTTAACAAGAGTTTTTGTTTATTTGTTTCCCCCCTACATTTCCTTCTAGGAGACACTGATTGACTTTGCCTTAACCTCTACGGATATCTGGGTCTTGTGGCATGATGCTGAGAACCAAACAGTTGTGAAATATATCAACTTTGAACAGTACGGGTCCCTCACCTCTGTCATCCTACCTTACCCCAAGCAAATTCATACTTAGAAAAGAAGGAGAGCTTTTTATGTAGAACAAAAGTCAAATGTTCGCATTTAAAGGATTCAGACCCGGGTTTGCCTATTTTCTGACATACCTTCTTTTTTATTTTTTGTTATTTCCGACCTTATGATTTTAGGACAAAATAAGTATTCTTAGAGTTGGAATGAGGTGAAGAAAATACCATCTTTTGGGGGAGAGATAGCACATAACCAGAATACTTCTTTTTTTATTTAAAACAAGCTCTGGCTGGTTTTATTAAAGAAAAGTTGTGCATGATTTACTTTTCACCAGTCTGTTCTGGCATGCTTCTAATGATATCAGAATCACCTGGATCAGTGATAGCCAGTGTGCACACTCTGTAGTATTTTCCACACATTGTGCCCAGTTCAGTATTATTGCCACTGTAGTGATGGATACATGGCATAATACTCTATTTCAGATTTCCCCAAGGCTGGGCAGTTGTTGGCAAGGATGACCAGTTTCACTTTGCCTTGTCTGATCATTTTCTAAGTCTCCTTGTACCCGAGCACATACTTTCCACTTTTCATAACAAGTTGGAGCCTAGAGTTGATCGACTCCAGCGACTTTTTTGTCTTCCTTGCGGGCACCATCTTCTTGCCTGAGGTGCAGGACACCCCCAACCAAGAGCAGCTGCCAAGATGGCCAGGGAGCGAGAAAGGCCCCAAATGCTTCTAATCTGTGCATTTTCTTTGTTTCTGTGCAAAGACTATTTCTGATACCCACAACTTCCAAAAGACACTGCAGCCCCTTTGGGGTCTCAGTTTCCTCATGAGATGAGAAGTAGATTGGACAAATACAGTGCCTCTCAAACTTTTTTTTAAAGCAGGAATCCCTTTTTTTTCCAAAAGATAATGAACTCCAGGGCTTCCCTGGTGGCTCAGTGGTTGAGAGTCCGCCTGCCGATGCAGGGGACACGGGTTTGTGCCCCGGTCCGGGAAGATCCCACATGCTGCGGAGCGGCTGGGCCCGTGAACCATAGCCGCTGAGCCTGTGCGTACGGAGCCTGTGCTCCGCAACGGGAGAGGCCACAACAGTTCGAGGCCCGCATACCACACACACACAAAAAAGATAAATGAACTCCAATATATAACAAAACCAGTATTTTATGAATATAAAATTATAACACAATTTAACATGTTGATAACTAATATTAGATATATTTGGAATATCTGATATTTTTAATGTACATGATATTCATTTTAACATTTTCAATAGTTACAAAATACATTTAAAAACAAATTTTGAATCAAACACTTGTGTAGTCCCTGAAACACCTGTGGAGGATTCCCTAGAACATAGTTTGACATCTCTGGAACTGCAGTTGACCCTCAAACAACATGGATTTGAACTGTGGGGGGTCCGCTTAATACACGGATTGTTTTCAGTAGTAAATACTGCAGTACTGTTTGATCTGCAGTTGCTTGAATAAGTTATACATGGATTTTTGACTGCACAGAGGGTCGACACCTGTAACCCCCCCCCATGTCGTTCAAGAGTCAGCTGTAAACTAATTGAGCTCAAGTGGGTCTCTCATGACCCTATATTCTAGAATAGGATTCTAGGAGTGGTTGCCCCCAGATTGACCCTGAACCACACCTCAGAAGATAGAGAGTACTCCTTATAGATGGCATTCAAGCAAAGAATCTGCGGTCAGGTGAGAGTTTGAATCCTGGTTGTACAACTTACTAGCTGTGAGATACCCTAAACCTCACTTTTGACATCTTAAAAATGAGGGCAGTGTATCCTTCAAAGAGTTATCGTAAGGTATACATGAATAGTATCTAGAATTGCACCTAGTATAATGTGCAGCATATGGTAAATGCAGAATGAAAGTTAGCTATTTGTAGATTTGTGTTTAGAGTTTTAATTTCAGGAAGATGCCTATTAGAACAAGTAAGAGCACTTCTATAGTCCAGACTCTGCTATGAAGGTGTTTCTTTTTTTGGAAACTTTTTTAATAGAATTGATCAAGCAGTAGTTGCAGAGGTTCAGTGATGGGACCCTCCCTGCCCAAATACTGCCAACAACATAAGCTTCAATTTTATTCATCATCTTTATGTAGACTGATGGGCTTTTTCTCTCTGTAGTAATGTTACAGGTCAGTGGAATCCAGTTTTTATGCAGCCTCTGCCAGAGGAAGAAATCATTATCAGAGATGATCAAGACCCCAGAGTAAGCAATGCTACAGTCTTACGTAAGGAGATGATTTACCCTGATCATTAGTTTGAGAAGAACCAGTTGTATTAGCAGAACTCTTTCAGCTGCAGATGAAAGAAACCCACCTCAAACTGACTTAAGCTGGATGTACTGGCTTGTGCTGCTGGAAGTTCAGAGTTACCTGGTTTCAGCCATGGCTGAAACAATGCCTTCAGGGCTTGATCTCTCCTTTGTCTCAATTCTGCTTTCCTCCTTGTTGGGTTTATTGTCCGGCAGGCTTTCTGAGCAAGCTTGCCTTCTGTGAACTTAGCAACCCCAGGGGAAAGAGCACTTCTGTTCCAGGCCCTGGAGTTGACACTGGCCTGGCTTTAGTCATGTGCTAATTCCTGGCATAGTCACTCTGATCAGAAGGAATAGAATATTCTGGCTTGGCATGAGAAACATGTCCAGCATGGGCCTTGCTATTGTGGAGGGTGAAGTCAGTTGGGTATGGGTACGGGAGGAATGGTTCTTCAGAGAAAGGTAAGGGATTTGTTAGTAAAAGAAGGGGAAATGGATTCTAGGCAGGCACAGACAGTAGGTGTCCACTATACTAGCCATGTGAATATATGCATAAAAACTAGACATAAGAGGTATAAGCTATGACGAACATAACTTTAAAAGGTAATGCAGGGCTTCCCTGGTGGCGCAGTGGTTGAGAGTCCGCCTGCCGATGCAGGGGACACGGGTTCGTGCCCTGGTCCGGGAAGATCCCACATGCCGCGGAGCGGCTGGGCCCGTGAGCCATGGCCGCTGAGCCTGCGCGTCCGGAGCCTGTGCTCCGCAACGGGAGAGGCCACAACAGTGAGAGCCCCGCATACCACAAAACAAACAAACAAACAAACAAACAAAAAGGTAATGCAGTAGCAAAACAGGCCAATTTCCCTGTTTTTCAAGGACATCCTCAAGATAAATGGAAGAAAAACTTTCAGTTGATGCATTAATATTAAAATGAGATAAAGATCATGGGCTCTGGGTCTGAAACAATGACCCTTTGTAGGATTGGAAAACCCATTTTGAATATCTGAAATTGAATATTGCAAAATTTTTAATCCCAAGAGTTTATTGGCACTTAACTTTTGTCTAAAAGCCAAAATCACATGCTAATTATTAAAATTCTTGTTTTTCTCCATTTTGGTCATTTTATAAATATCTCCTAGAACCTCAGTAGAAGGAAGGAAACTTGAATGAAGGTCAGCCAGGTTTGCTACTTATTGCCAAATCTGGTTTATAAAATTTGGTCAAAATGAGACCATAGGCAGTATGAGACTTTCCATTTTGTTCTCTCTACTTCATTTCCCCACTTGTGAGAGCTTATTGCAGTTTTTTTTGTTTGTTTTTTACATATAATACCTATCATTATCAATTCCTTTTCTTTTATATGTAAACCATAAAATGAGTTCTTTTGTGGATGGTGTAGAAACCACCTTAGTTTAATTATTCTCTTAACCAGCGTTTGTCACTAATAAACTAGATACAACTCTTGCATTTAAGATTGGCATTTGACAAGCTGTGTTTTCCAGTGGAACCCATTGAAGTGCACCATGAGGAACACAGCATTCTCAGTGTAGTACATCTAGTTGACTCACAGACACTGCAGGCTTCACAGTGTGAAAATATATGACTGCTCTGCCACTTGCTACTGCTCAAATGCTGAAGGGCAGAATTTCCACATTCATGTAATAGGAATGCAGCCTTTGGTTTTAATGTGTTGAACTGTTCATTCAGATTTTTCCAAACTTTATCTTTTTTAGAATGATACTAATTCTTGTTTCAATGTTCTAACAGGAGATGTATTTGCAGAGTCTTTTTACACCAGGGCGATTCATTAATGCAGCTTTATGTAAAGCTTTACAGGTCAGTGAGAAAATATTTAGTGTTCATTTAAGACTCTCTTATTTTATTACTAATATTATATAATTAATGATTACTGTTAATTTTGTTGTTTTGCATATACTAATACCATAGTTTTGCAATTGTATATACATGTGTTTGTAAATGCTACTGTAATTTTTTAAAATGTTCTTTCCATAAAAATGGCAAGAGTCCAGGCGGGGAGATAGGATTAAGGGCACTTTCCCAATGACTAGTGAAGCATGTCAGTAGTAAAAAGAGAAACTTGTACCTACACTATTGTAAAAAGATATACCATACTACACTGCATATAACCTCTATGCTTGAAAGAAGTTTTCTTGGGTAGGTTTGATGGTACTGTTTTTACCCTTTTGTTAGTACAGTGAAGGTCTGACTTGGTTCAGGTTCAAGAAAATAATCTAAGCTTCAAAGTTACATGGTTTAAGAGATGTTTAACCTTTTCCAAAAGAATTCTTTACTTTAAAGTCACTTAGGCTTCCTTAAATTGCTACTTAGCTTCATGAATTTAAAATAGAATAATCACTTATAGAATTGAAAAGTTACTTAGAATCTCCTGATCTGACCTCCCACACAAAGCAGAAATACCTTCTGAGGCTTCTCTGACAGACAGCTATTCAGCTTCTAGTTGTGTCTGCCTCCAGTGACAAGTCTCTCACCAGCTCTTTTGTGACTTACTGTTCAAAACTGTGCCACTTAAAAGTTCAACCCTGGGAATTCCCTGGCAGTCCTGTGGCTAGGACTTGGTGCTTTCACTGCCCGGGCCCAAGTTCAATCCCTGGTCGGGGAACTAAGATCCCACAAGCCGTGCAGTACGGCCAAAAAAAAAGTTCATCCCAGTATTGGATCAAATTTAACCCCCCATCATTCAGGTAGCACCTTTCTTTGGGAACTTCATAGAACATGTCTCTTCTATAAAGCAACCCTTCAAATATTTTAAGAATCCTTCCATGTTACTTCTGCAGGGTAAAAATATACCCAGTTCCTTAATTTTCTCTCAGGTGATATGGTTTCCAGATCCTTGACTTTTCTTCTAGGTACATTCTTAAATACCTGGCTATTCTATGTTTTCTGTTTTCTCTCTAATAAAACTCCAAGATGACATGGTCACTTTCTTCTAAGGTATTATTTCTTTCATCTCATCAGCCCTTCTTATTAACAGTAATCACATGTATGATTTCTCATGGTATCTCTTGCACACGGAGATATTGAATAATCAGTAAGGCGTTGCTCACAAGCTTTGCCTTAGGAGAATTATTCCCATTAGAGTGACCTACCCCACCACTAGTCTAGCTCACCTTTGTGCCAGTCAGGATGTATATGTTTGGCATCATCTTATATCTTCCTCCAGCTAAGCAATAGCCATTATGTTTCCTTTTGCTTTTTGTAATGATCCAGATGTACCCAATTATAATTCTTACAGATTCATGAGCTTCTATAGTTTATTCTGGACTATAGAAACTATTTCAAAGTTGCTATGATTTCACAATTAGAAGTTATTTGCATACGACTTCCCTGATGGCGCAGTGGGTAAGAATCCGCCTGCCAATGCAGGGGACACGGGTTCAAGCCCTGGTCCGGGAAGGTCCCACATGCTGCGGAGCAACTAAGCCCGTGCGCCACAACTACTGAGCCTGCGCTCTAGAGCCCGCAAACCACACTACTGAAGCCCATGTGCCTAGAGCCCGTGCTCCACAACAGGAGAAGCTACCACAATGAGAAGCCCGAGCACCCCAAAAAAGAGTAGCCCCACTCACCACAACCAGAGAAAGCCCACGGGCAACAACAAGGACCCAACACAGCCAATCAATCAGTTTATAAAAAGAAATTATTTGCGCAATGTTAAGAGTAAATGTGTGTTTCAGGCATGTCCAGTCTCTATTGTATAGTATATTACCTCAGTATCTTCTGACCTGGAGTATTTTTCATTCAGTTTTTAGTATTATGTGATACTCTAAAGTGTCTCCTTGTGTCTGTTTTATTTTTAGATTTTCTGTCGAGGAACTGACAGGAATTTAGATCTCTCCTGGAATGAACTAAAGAAAGAAGTTACTTTAGCTGTTGAAAGTGAGGTGAGGTTTGGGTAAAGAAAGAATGATAATTTCTTTCATCTCCCTATGGAGCAGATTGGTACTGAGAAATTGTTCAAATTGTTCCTTGGACCTTGTTAGTAAGAACTATAAATGTCTAAACCTTTTAATTAGTCTATGGCCTGTAATGCATAAGGGATATTCATTTGCCTATAGCTGAGTAAAATGGTATTAAACAATTATGTTTTGGGGGGAGAAAGATCCCAAATGGTATCAAGAGTTTTTTTTTTTCCGTTGCCAGCTCCAAGGAAGTGTAACAGAGTATGAATTTTCCCAGGAAGAGTTCCGAAATTTACAACAGGAATTTTGGTGCAAGTTCTATGCCTGCTGTCTTCAGTATCAAGAAGCCCTTTCTCATCCTCTTGCCCTACATGTGAATCCACACACAAACATGGTGTGCCTGCTGAAAAAAGTAAGAGCAGAAACATAACAGAAGAACTCCTTTAGACTGTTCAGTGGGTCTTTCAGAATGTAGTGTCTATTGTAGTTAGCTTTTAGGATTTTGGTGGGTTTTTTGTTGGACGGGGGTCCTAAAATTATAGTTCATTTTTGTTTAAATATTCTTCTGCATTATTTATACTTTTTTGCATCTTGTTTTGTATTGAAGTGATTTCTAATTTGAAAGTTACAAGAGTAATACAGAGAACTTCTGTATACTCTTCAACCAGATTCACTGTTCCTTAACTTCCATTGCTTTTTTCTTTCTATAGATATGTTTTTTTCTTCCTGAGCCACTTGAGAGTTAGTTATAAACATCATTCCCCTTAATCCTTACACATTTTAGCACGTATCTTAAGCACAAGGGTATTCTTATATTACCACAGCACAATTTAAAGATCAGGCAGTTTGATATTGATCTAATATTATACAGTTTATATTCAGATTTTACCAGTTGTGCTTACAATTTTTATTCTTGATCTGGGATCCAATCCAAGATCTTGCATTTATTTAGTTGTCAGGTTTCTTTAGCTTAATCTCCAGCTGTTGTCAGCCTTTCTTTGTCTTTCATGACAATGACATTTTTTTGAAGACTACGCCTGTTGTTTGGTAGAGTGTCCCTTAATTTGGATTTGTCTGGGGTTAGCTCATGATAAGATTCAGGTCTCAAATATTTTTTATCTTTAAACATTCACTGAAAAAAAAGTGTAACTGGAAGATTTGTATTTCCAGGGGTACCTGTCTTTCCTTGTGCCTTCCTCCTTTGTGGATCATTTATATCTCCTACCTGATGAGAATCTTTTGACAGAGGATGAGACAATCATATCTGATGGTAATAGTAATTGTTATGTCCGTATTTAAGCCCTTTCCGCCATGAACCCTATGCTTTCTTTCAAATGAATGCAGAAAACATTGATTTCCACTGTGGTCTTTCCTGGCCAGTTTACCACACTGTAGATATTTTAGGGGAAACTGAAGAGGGGTAAACATCTTTAAGACCTCAGATAGATACCTGGCATTTAATTATTAATATTTTAATTTAATATAATATTAGCTAGCAGCTCTTCATTGGCTTGAGATGTGAATGTCAACTTTCTCTTGCTTATAGATGTGGATGTTGCTCGGGATGTCGTATGTCTCATAAAATGCCTTCGGCTGATTGGAGAGTCAGTAACTATGGATATGTCAGTAATGATGGAAATGAGTTGTTACAACCTACAGTCTCCAGAAAAGGCTGCAGAACAGATTCTGGAAGATTTGATCGCTATTGATGTGTAAGGAGAATTTAGGGTAAAGTCCATTTCCTAATGGAAATTTAGCAATTCTCAGTGCCAAAATCAGGTGTTTTTTTTGGTTTGTTTTTTGTTTTGTGGTACGCGGGCCTCTCACTGTTGTGGCCTCTCCCGTTGCGGAGCACAGGCTCCAGACGCGCAGGCTCAGTGGCCATGGCTCACGGGCCTAGCCGCTCCGCGGCATGTGGGATCTTCCCGGACCGGGGCACAAACCGTGTCCCCTGCATTGGCATGCGGACTCTGAACCACTGCGCCACTAGGGAAGCCCCCCCAAATCAGGTTTTTAATGTACACTCAAGTGTGTACAAAGTAGAGGCTTAAAGTTAAAGTGAGTTGCCATGATTCTCAGTAGATATTTCAGCTTTTAAACAGAAAATCTAATACATGAATTCAGGTTTGGAAACAGACTCATGAATTATGGTCTGGCTATTAACTGAGCTATAAATTCTAAAATATAAAAGTATTTTTCTCACATTCATTTTGTCTGTCATTTCCAAAAAAAAATGAGGGAAAAATTTCTACATGGAGTAAAAGTACCTTGTACACCAGAGTGATTATCTCTACTCCATTATTATATGGCTGGTTTTCCTGTTTCATAGAGCATTTAGCTTACACGGCATATAGAGTCTATCTCATATATTCTCGGTAGTAATAGGAGTTTTCTAATTTCCTTATAGAGACAGTGTGATGGAGGATATTTGTAGTAAACTGCAAGAGATTAGGAACCCAACCCATGCCATTGGACTTCTTATACGGGAAATGGATTATGAAACAGAAGTGGAAATGGAAAAGGGATTCGATCCAGGTAAATGACAGAACAACAAATGTACCTCTCTGATTTAGAGAAAATAGTGATACATTTAACTGTTTTGTTTTGTTTTTTAATTACAGCTCAGCCTTTGAATATTCGAATGAATCTTTCCCAGGTCTATGGTAGTAGCACAGCAGGGCGTATTGTGTGCAGAAGTGTGTGTAAGATTGCCAGTACTCGCTTCCTCATCTGCCGAGACCTCTTGATCTTACAGCAGCTACTGATGAGGCTAGGAGATGCAGTAAGTACTACTTGAGGGAAAGCGTGTAACATCTGAAACCTTCTTGACCTACAGGCACATAGCAGAATGTCAGCTCTGAGAGCACGGAGACTTCGGTCTTTGTTCACTGCTCTATCCCCCATGCTTGGCCCTTAGTAGGTACTCTGTAAATACAGGTTGAATTAAGAATGAGTAAACATGATAACCTAAAATTACAGATTAAGAACGTATATGAAGCAGGTTGTTTTACTCTTAACCTTTGTGTATATAATGGTGGGATAATTTGTGTATATAATGGTGGGATAATTTCCTAGGGTGGCTCTCCCAAAATGTAGTATTATTAGTACAATTTTGGATGTGATAGCAGGGCACCATTTAGTGGGGAGGAGAGAGGAAGAAGAAGAAAAAGAACTTCTCTATTTCTGCAGTACAGGATTTACCCTAAGCAGTTTTAAGATTATAGAGTTTGTTTTGGGGGTCCTCCTAACTCCATTCTCTGCATCCTTTTCCATTTTATTCTCCTTAGGCCACCAGACCCTTGTTGCCATACAACTGCCCTCTTCTCCCCACCTACTGAATGTTTTATGTTCAAAAATTACCTTTCTGCCCACCATCAGAAGTCCCATTTATCTCACTCATCTGAACCTGACAAGGAAGCAATCTAATTCATGTTAATGTATAAATGTGTAAATAGCTGAAAGGCCTTTGGGGCTCCCAGGGATACTTATACTTTTTAAATCAGAATTTATTAACTCAAATATGTTGCTAATGGCAGAATTTCAGGTAAAAATAAGGAAAAAACATTTAGGAAGATGATTTGTTTAGGACACCAAGGAGAAACAGGAACCTTTCCTGAGAGTCTGTCACTTAGGGCAGCCCTTACTAACCGAGTTCTTTTTAATCTTTGTAGATTCTTCCATTTCTTCAGGTTTTGGGGGGTATTTTTGTTTGTTTTTTTGTTTGTTTGTTTGCCGCATGGCTCGTAGGATCTTAGCTCCCCAACCAGGGATTGAACCCAGACTCTGACAGTGAAAGCCTGAGTTCTAACCACTGGACCACCAGGGAATTCATCTGTAATCTTCTACCCAGTGATAACCACTATTACATTTTTTAAAAATATTTATTTATTTATTTATTTTGCTGCGCTGGGTCATAGTTGAGGCATGCGAGATCTTTTCGTTGCGGCATGCGGACTCTTAGTTGCAGCATGCCTGCGGGATCTAGTTCCCCAACCAGGGATCAAAGCCAGGCTCCCTGCATTGGAAGCGTGGAGCCTTACCCACTGGACCAGGGAAGTCCCGCTATTTACATTTTGTTATACACCCATTTTTTTTCTCTGCAAATAGTTTTAAAATTTTATTAGAAAATTAGTATATGTTATATATTATTTTTCAGAATCTGGTTGTTTTTATTCTTCCACTTTACAAATCTCACCAGCATATTCACATGTTATTAAGTATTTTTATACAACATTATTTTTAATACTTACCTACTATAATTTTAATTTATTCAACCAATCCTGTGGCCATCCAGGTTGTTGCCAGTTTTCCCCTTATAGATAGAACTTTCTGCACCCCTTTGACTATATCTCCAGGATGAATTCTAAGAACTAGAATTGATTGGTCATAAGTTAACACACATGTTTTTTTCTTTTCGGCCACGCCGCGTGGCATACGGATCTTAGCTCCCTGACCAGGGAACGATGAACCTGTGCACCCCGCAGTGGAAGCGTGGAGTCTTAACCACTGGACCACCAGAGAAGTCCCAAAGTTATGCACATTTTTAAAGCTTTTGGTATTCTTGTAAAATTTTCCTCTAATGGTCATACCTATTTTTACCCAAGACCAGAAGCTTAAGAAAGGACTTAGATTTCCCTGTTACTCTTCTTGAGTCCTGAACCTACAGATTTAATGAAAGTTAAGCTGTTTGTTGTTGTTTTCTTTTACACCATCGGCTCCCATGACATAGTGAGCTGTTTTTTATTATTTTGTACTGTTAAATGGGTAGATATTTTTGCCACCTGCTACCCCAAAATGTAACAGGTGTGTTGCTTTTATGTATGTGTATGTGTTGCTTTTATGTATGCCCTTTGTAACTGTATTATTTTATTTTACCTCCACCTGAACCTAAGAGTTATCATTACTAATTGCTATTTACTGTCTCACCCACCCACCCACCATGTATAGGTGATTTTGGGAGCTGGTCAGCTCTTTCAAGCTCAGCAAGACCTACTACATCGAACAGCTCCCCTACTCTTATCTTATTACCTCATTAAATGGGGAAGTCAGTGCTTGGCAACTGATGTTCCAGTTGACACACTGTGAGTTTCATTGTTCTGATTATTTTAAAAATAAATTGTGAGCTTAATTATTTTTTCCATTGTGTGAAAGAAAAAAAATTTAATATTATGCTATAGCACTGATACGCCTTTAAAATTCAGAGCTTTCAGGTACTCCCTTTTATAAAGGTTAAAGGCAACTTCCAAGAATGAAAATAATAAATATATATTTATTATTATATATGTGTATGTATAATGCAAAGACAAATCCTGTTGAAGGCAAAATAATAAGATGAGGTCATGGGGAAAGTTAGACCACACATAAAAACGTGCTAGTTATTAAGGGTAGGCTGAGATTCTTTATAGCCAAAAAAAGAAAGAAAATTCAATATGTACCTACAAGACTCACATTTCAATTAGATAAGCCATTTTGTTTTTGCTGGCAAGGGAAAGATTTTCATGGCATGGAAGTCTTAAGAAATTTCTGCTCTGGCTTCTCATTGAAGGATCACTGAATGATACGATGGGCAACAATCTAAACCATGGCTCATTTTCCAGATTTTCTTGTGCTTTCAATGGAGCTTTCATGTGTAATTTGTTAATAAAATTGACAGTGTTCTTGATAGGCTAACTTGTTGAAGTAATGTTTAGCATAGGAGAATTTATTGAGCTGTTGTTTTTCTGTTTTCCTTTTCCTCACAGGGAGTCTAATCTTCAACATTTATCAGTACTGGAACTAACTGACTCTGGTGCTTTAATGGCAAATAAGTTCGGTAAGGACTGGACTGTGTATGCATTTGATTTCAAGTTTGGCATTTATTGCATATTCATTAAAGTGGTCTTTTGCCACCTTTGCTTTGGAAAGGTCGGTTAGGCTGTGCTTTCACCTTGAGAGGGTACGAGCAAGCTGTGTCCTGAGGCCTCTGGTTGTGACAAGAGGTTTGTGCAGGTGTAACCCTAGACCAGACATAAATGAAGGGTATTGCGTGTGTTTATATGCACTGCTGCTTTTCCATTGTATATTGACACTCCAGTGATTAATTCAACAAAATCTTTTTTTTAATTTGCGAAGTTCATATAGCTTTTGTAATCTTGTCTTCATCAGCGGATATTCAAAAGGAGCCCTCTCTCACGCTTGAGAACCATTCTGGAGATTTTATTTTCTATTGTTTAGGTATAAAACTTAGAATCTTAGGACTGTACTTACTGGAAGCACTTTCTAGAGAAAAGGAATGACTACAATGTTAAGCGGTTTTTTATCGCATTTATATAGTACTTCATAGTCTACAGATGCTTTTATTTATATTGGCATTGATTACACCAGTGATGCATTTTATGTAGACTGTCTTAATTGAAAATTGATGCTACTCTCACAAGTTGGTGACTGTTAAAACTTTTTATTTTTAAGTATCTAGCCCTCAGACAATTGTGGAGTTATTCTTCCAAGAAGTTGCAAGAAAACACATTATATCTCATTTGTTCTCTCAACCAAAGGCACCTCTAAGCCAGACTGAGTTGAACTGGCCTGAGATGATTACTGCAATTACCAGTTATTTATTGCAGCTTTTGTATCCTTTCATTTAAAAGCCAGTTGAATGGTTTCTCTTATCCAAATAGTCTAAGATTCAGTAATATTCTGCCTGTGTAATGAAGATTTTTAATGAGGTTGGGTACTTATCCCCCCAACAAGAGATGATATTTATTTTCAGATATCCCAATTTTTATTTTCTTTTAATTTGTTTTTGTGCTCAGGAGTTGAGCCAGATTTTATTGGTGCACACACATTTGATACCTAGATCTCTTTTTTTTATATATATATATTATTTATTTATTATTTTATTTTTAAATTTTTGGCTGCAATGGGTCTTTGTTGCTGAACACGGGCTTTCTCTCATTGCGGTGCGCGGGCTTCTCATCGCAGTGGCTTCTCCTGTTGTGGAGCACGGGCTCTAGGGTGTGCAGGCTTCAGTAGTTGTGGCTTATGGGCTCCAGAGCGCAGGCTCGGTAGTTATGGCACACGGGCTTAGTTGCTCCGTGGCATGTAGGATCTTCGGGGACCAGGGCTTGAACCCATGTTGCCTGCATTGGCAGGCAGATTCTTAACCACTGCGCCACCAGGGAAGCCCTAGATCTCTTTTAAAACATACATTCATCAAATATTTATTGAATGGCTCTGTATGCCAGGCGCTGTGTTAGGTACTGGGTATCCACTGGCATAGTATGCTTGTGCAATATACTAGCTAGAATTAGAAGTGACCACCCAGTGATGAAATACATGCTTTAGTCCATTGTTAATTGAGCTCTAATCTAGGTGACTAGGCTCCTAGTATCTAACCTTTCCACTATGCTTGTCTAATATTAAAGTTACATAATTACGTAGAAAGGACGTGTGCCATGCCACCTTCCCTTTACCTTTTTTTTTTAATTAATTAAAAAAATTTTTTTATTTCTGGTTGCGGTGGGTCTTCGTTGCTGTGCGCGGGCTTTCTGTAGTTGCGGCGAGCGGGGGCTACTCTTCCTTGCAGTGCGCGGGCTTCTCATTGCGGTGGCTTCTCTTGTTGCAGAGCACGGGCTCTAGGTGTGCAGGCTTCAGTAGTTGTGGCTCACGGGCTCTAGAGCGCAGGCTCAGTAGTTGTGGCGCAGGGGCTTAGTTGCTCCGTGATATGTGGGATCTTCCCAGAACAGGGCTCGAACCCGTGTCCCCTGCACTGGCAGGCGGATTCTTAACCACTGCACCATCAGGGAAGTCCCTCTTTACCTTCTTTTTAAAAATTAAGCCATTTCATGGAGTTTGATGCCTAACATGTATTGATATATTTAAGTTTTGCCAAATCAGTAAATAATCTCCTTAACCAATGACTAGATGGCCTAGCAATCCTGGTTGCCTCTTTCTAGAATGTTTGATGGGAAATTGTCAGTATGTACAATTGCAGGTGAGTACTGTTGAACATTTCAGGACAATCATTCTTGTAAAGAATGGGATTTCTGGGACTTTTTTCTTTGTAAATGTTTTCTGCATTTTAATTGGGCTGATAGTAAGAACCACAATAATGTACACTCATTTACACTGAAACATACCCCAGAGAGATTTTCTTTACTTCCCTCTTGGCAGTATCATTCCTAACAATTTTTTATAGAGTATTTTTTTGTTAGTTCTCTTTATTGGGTTCTCTTTATAGTAAGAAAACATACCGTTGTCTTAATATAAATCCTTCACTGGAATCCAGCCAGTTGAACCAGTAAATACCAAAAGTTGGAAAATTGCTAGGATGGAAAGTGCATGTTTGTTTACATGTGTTAGTGTTATTGCAGTCCTGTTTGCTTTCTTAAAGTGTCTAATAACCTAGTATAAGAATGGATTAATGGGATTCGGTTTTAATCTCCAGATGATTTCTGGAAATACAACTTTTGTGTTGATTGACCACTATCTTCTCTCCCTCTGTGAAGAACTTGGAAATGAGTATCTCCTTAAGGAATATTTATTCTCTAATCAGAAAGCATCTTTTATGCCTTTAAGGATTATATTCAACTGCTACATCCCTGGTGTCAAGTCAATGTTGGTTCCTGTCGATTTATGCTGGGACGGTGTTACCTGGTTACAGGAGAGGGACAGAAGGTAAACTGCATTTGAAAGACGAGCAAACCTTAGTGCAAGGAGAACACTTAGTTTCCATCTAAGTGAGGGAATGGGAGGCACAGAATCCTCCAGATAAAGATACAGAAAGCTGATAGTGCCAACAAGGGGCGTAATATACCTGTGGGGACCGTTTAGCTTCACATACTTTGCAGATTACTTAGGACACAGGAAAATATGAAGAAGAAAACATTAAAACCCTCCTGCCCCTGTGCAGGTATTTTTAGGGATGCGTTTTTGCAAATAAAATTTATTTCTCAATTACACTTTTTATTATATCTTTTTTTTTTTGGCTGCATTGGGTCTTCGTTGCTGTGCATGGGCTTTCTCTAGTTGTGGCGAGCGGGGGCTACTCTTCGTTGCAGTGCACAGGCTTCTCATTGCAGTGGCTTCTCCTGTTGCAGAGCAAGGGCTCTGAGCGCATAGGCTCAGTAGTTGTGGCTCGCAGGCTCTAGAGGGCAGGCTCAGTAGTTGTGGCGCACGGGCTTAGTTGCTCTGCGGCATGTGGGATCTTCCTGGACCAGGGCTCGAACCCGTGTCCCCTGCATTGGCAGGTGGATTCTTAACCACTGCACCACCTGGGAAGTCCTATATCTTTTTTTTTATGCTGGTTTTCTTCCCATTATGATAGTTTACATTTCTAATTTTTTCTTGATATCCTGTTATGGAGCTTTTCAAACATAAAGAAAAGTTCAAAGACTTTCATATTAAACAATCATATACCCCCCACTCAAATTCTACAGTTGTTAACATGTTGCTACAGTTGGTGTATCACATTTATCCATCAATTTTCTCATTAAAGTTTACTTTTTAATTAACAGCATTTAAGTTAAAAAATTAGATAAATTAGGGCTTCCCTGGTGGCACAGTGGTTGAGAGTCTGCCTGCCGGTGCAGGGGACACAGGTTCGTGCCCTGGTCCGGGAAGATCCCACATGCCGCGGAGCGGCTGGCCCCATGAGCCATGGCCGCTGAGCCTGTGCGTCCGGAGCCTGTGCTCCGCAACGGGAGAGGCCACAATAGTGAGAGGCCCGCATACCGAAAAGAAAAAGTTAGATAAATTAAAGAAAATATTAAATATTGCATCAGAGAGAATTTAGATATGACAGAAACTGCAAATGCAGTCAATGGTCTTAAATAATTTTATTTCTTTTTTGGTTTTCGTTGGTACAAGAAACCTTGACTTATAGCACCTAGAAGTGGAACAGTCTATCATAAGTCATTTTGTATTCTTCTATTTCTCCAGGCTCTGGAATGTTTCTGCCAGGCAGCATCTGAAGTGGGCAAAGAGGAATTCTTAGATCGCTTGATCCGTTCAGAGGATGGGGAGATTGTGTCCACCCCCAGGCTGCAGTATTATGATAAGGTATATTCTGTCATGGTTTGGTCCTTCTTACACCACTCTGTGTAAAAATGTAACAGGGCGGGGGGGCAGATAAATTAGGAGTTTGGGATTAACATATACACGCTACTATACATAAAATAGGTAAACAACAAGGACCTACTGTATAGCACAAGGAACTATATTCAATATCTTGTAATAACCTATAATGGAAAAGAATCTGAGAAAGAATATGAATATATACGTATAGATAAATATGTATAACTGAATCACTTCGCTGTACATTTGAAACTAACACAACATTGTAAATTAACTATACTTCAGTTTAAAAAAATGTATCTGAAATACATTAGTTTGGTATTTGGGGAGAAAAATAACATAAAAATTTAATCACTCCCTGACTCTCCAAATGAAGAGAAAAATGAATTTGCCTAGAGAAATTGAAGAAACATATTTTTAAATTTGATATATGTTTTTTTTGTTTTTTCATTTTTTTTTATTTGGTTGCACTGGGTCTTAGTTGCAGCAGGAGGGCTCCTTAGTTGCGGCATGCATGTGGGATCTAGTTCCCTGACCAGGGATCAAACCCTGGCCCCCTGCATTGGGAGCACGGAGTCTTAACCACTGCGCCACCGAGGAAGTCCCTGATAAATGTTTTTAACTTAAATGAAATTCCCATCATGATATAATTTTGTTAGCTCTGTCATCATTAGAACTTTGTTACTTAGTATTCATCTTGCTGATATCTCAAAGAATTAACTTGTAATGCTGTATTTAGCCTTAGTTTGTGATTTAGCCCTGGGTACCCCTCCTGACCTTTTTTTCCTTCTACTCTTTCCTGTGGTCACTCACTCAGCTATAACAGTAGTGGCCTTCTTACTGTCTCATAAAAGCCAAGCACATACTCTGTTCCCTTCAGGACCTTTCTCCCTGCTGTTCCTCATCCTGGAATGGTCTTCCTCCAGGTAGTCAAGTTTCTAATGCCCTCATTTCATACAGGTCTCTGCTCCTGTGTCACCTCCTGAGAGTTCCTCCCTGCCTTGCCTACGAAGAAGCAGAGTAACTGTCGTGCACGTGCTCTCCTGCATACCTGCTCCTTCTCTCCCTTAGTGCAGAGTGAGGCACTGTGGGCAGTCTCCTTGCCCCGCTTTATTTTTCTTTATGACATTTAGCCATGCTTGATGTTATATTTTAGACTCTATGTTATTTTTTTTCGCATCTTTATTGGAGTATAAGTGCTTTACAATGTTGTGTTAGTTTCTGCTGTACTAAGTGAATCAACTGTATGTATACATATATCCCCATATCCCCTCCCTCTTGAGCCTCCCTCCCACCCTCCCTATCCCATCCCTCTAGGTTGTCACAAAGCACTGAGCTGATCTCCCTGTGCTATGCAGCTTCCCACTAGCTATCCATTTTACATTTGGTAGTGTATATACGTCAGTGCTGCCCTCTGACTTCATCCCAGCTTCCCCCCCACCACCGGTGCCCTCAAGTCTGTTCTCTACATCTGCGTCTTTATTTCTGCCCTGCCGCTGGGTTCATCAGTACCGCTTTTTAAAATTCCATATATATGCATTAGCATATGGTATTTGTTTTTCTCTTTCTGAGTTACTTCACTCTGTATGACAGATTTTTCGTCCATTCACCTCACTACAAATAACTCAATTTCGTTCCTTTTTATGGCTGAGTAATATTCTATTATATATATGTGCCACAATCTTCTTTATGCAGTCATCTGTTGATGGACATTTAGGTTGTTTCCATATCCTGGCTATTGTAAACAGTGCTGCAATGAACACTGTGGTATGTGTCTCTTTTTGAATTATGGTTTTCTCAGGGTATATGCCCAGTAGTGGGATTGCTGGGTCATATGGTAGTTCTATTTTTAGTTTTTTAAGGAACCTCCATACTGTTCTCTGTAGTGGTTGTATCAGTTTACATTCCCACCAACAGTAGGAGGGTTCCCTTTTCTCCACACCCTCTCTAGCATTTATTGTTTGTAGATTTTTTGATGATGGCCATTCTGACTGGTGTGAGGTGATACCTCATTGTAGTTTTGATTTGCATTTCTCTAATGATTAGTGATGTTGAGCATCTCTTCATGCGTTTGTTGGCCATCTGTATGTCTTCTTTGGAGAAATGTCTATTTAGGTCTTCCGCCCATTTTTGGACTGGGTTGTTTGTTTTTTTGACATTGACCTGCATGAGCTGCTTGTATATCTTGGAGATTAATCCTTTGTCAGTTGCTTCGTTTGCAAATAATTTCTCCCATTCTGAGGGTTGTCTTTTTGTCTTGTTTATGGTTTCCTTTGCTGTGCAGAAGCTTTTAAGTTTCATTAGGTCCTGTTTATTTTTGTTTTTATTTCCACTACTGTAGGAGGTGGGTCAAAAAGGATCTTGCTGTGATTTACATCATGGAGTGTTCTGCCTATGTTTTCCTCTAAGAGTTTTATAGTATCTGACCTTACATTTAGGTCTTTAATCCATTTTGAGTTTATTTTTGTGTATGGTGTTAGGGAGTGTTCTTTTTTTGTTGTTGTTGTTGTTGTTGTTTTTGGCTGCATTGGGTCTTCGTTGCTGCACACAGTCTTTCTCTAGTTGTGGTGAGCGGAGGCTACTCTTCCTTGTGGTTTGAGGGCTTCTCATTATGGTGGCTTCTCCTGTTGCAGACCGCAGGCTTCAGTAGCTGTGGCACACAGGCTCAGTAGTTGTGGCTCATGGGCTCTAGAGCACAGGCCCAGTAGTTGTGGCGCACGGGCTTAGTTGCTCCATGGCATGTGGGATCTTCCCAGACCGGGGATTGAACCCATGTCCCCTGCACTGGCAGGCGGATTCTTAACCACTGCGCCACCAGGGAAGTCTGGGAGTGTTCTAATTTCATTCTTTTACATTAGCTGTCCGTTTTTCCCAGCACCACTTATTGAAGAGGCTGTCTTTTCTCCATTTTCTATTCTTGCCTCCTTTATCAAAGATAAGGTGACCATATGTGTGTGGGCTTTCTATCTTGTTGCACTGATCTATATTTCTGTATTTGTGTCAGTACCATACTGTCTTGATTACTGTAGCTTTGTACTATAGTCTGAAGTCAGGGAGCCTGATTTCTCCAGCTCTGTTTTTCTTTCTCAAAGATTGCTTTGGCTATTTAGGATCTTTTGTGTTTCCTTACAAATTGTAAGATTTCTTGTTCTAGTTCTGTGAAAAATGCCATTGGTAATTTGATAGGGGTTGCATTGAACCTGTAGATTGCTTTGAGTAGTATAGTCATTTTCACAATATTGATTCTTCCAATCCAGGAGCATGGTATGTCTCTCCATCTGTTTATGTTATCTTTGATTTCTTTCATCAGTGTTTTATAGTTTTCTGAGTACAGGTCTTTTGCCTCCTTAGGTATGTTTATTCCTAGGTATTTTATTCTTTTTGTTGTGATGGTAAAATGGGATTGTTTCCTTAATTTCTCTTTCTGATCTTTTGTTGTTAGTGTACAGGAATGCAAGAGATTTCTGTGCATTAATTTTGTTTCCTGCAACCGTACCAAATTCATTGATTAGTTCTAGTAGTTTTCTGGTGGCATCTTTAGGATGTTCTATGTATAGTATCATGTCATCTGCAAACGTTGACAGTTTTACTTCTTCTTTTCCAATTTGTATTCCTTTTATTTCTTTTTCCTCTCTGATTGCTATGGCTAGGACGACTAATACTATGTTGAATAATAGTGGCGAGAGTGGACGTCCTTGTCTTGTTCCTGATCTTAGAGGAAATGCCTTCAGTTTTTCACCATTGAGAATGATGTTTGCTGTGGGTTTGTTGTATGTGGCTTTTATTCTGTTGAGATAGGTTCCTCTGCACCCACTTTCTGGAGAGTTTTCATCATAAATGGGTGTTGGATTTTGTTAAAAGCTTTTTCTGCATCTATTAAGATGATCATATGGTTTTTGTTCTTCAATTTGTTAATATGGTGTATCACATTGATTGTTTTACATATATTGAAGAATTCTTGCATCTCTGGGAAAAATCCCACTTGATCATGGTATATGATCCTTTTAATGTGTTGCTGGATTCTGTTTGCTAGTATTTTGTTGAGGATTTTTGCATCTGTGTTCATCAGTGATATTGGTCTGTAATTTTCTTTTTTTGTGATATCTTTGTCTGGTTTTGGTGTCAGGGTGATGGTGGCCTCGTAGAACAAGTTTGGGAGTGTTCCTCCCTCCACAATTTTTTGGAAGAGTTTGAGAAGGATAGGTGTTAATTCTTCTCTAAATGTTTGATAGAATTCACCTATGAAGCCATCTGTCCTGGACTTCTCTTTGTTGGAAGATTTTTAATTACAGTTTCAATTTCACTACCTGTGGTTGGTCTGTTTATATTTTCTAATTCTTCCTGGTTCTATCTTGGAAGGTTTTACTCTTCCAAGAATTTGTCCATTTCTTTCAGGTTATCCATTTTATTGGCTTATAGTTGGTTGTAGTAGTCTCTTATCATCTTTTGTATTTCTGTGGTATCAGTTGTAACCTCTCCCTTTTCATTTCTAATTTTATTGATCTGCGTCCTCTCCTGTTTTTTCTTGATGGTCTGGCTAAAGGTTTATCAATTTTGTTTATCTTCTCAAAGAACCAGCTTTTAGTTTTATTGATCTCTGCTATTGTTTTCTTTGTTTTTATTTCTGCTCTGATCTTTATGATTTCTTTCCTTCTACTAATTTTGGACTTCCTTTGTTCTTTTTCTGGTTGCTTTAGGTGTAAGTTTAGATGTTTATTTGAGATTTTTCTTGTTTCCTGAGGTGACCTTGAATTGCTATGAACTTCCCTCTTAGAACTGCTTTTGCTGCGTCCCATAGGTTTTGGATTGTTGTGTTTTCGTTTTCATTTGTTTCTAGATATTTTTTGATTTCTTATTTTATTTCTTCAGTGATCTCTTGGTTATTTAGCAGCGCACTGTTTAGCCTCCATGTGTTTGTGTTTTTTACTGTTTTTTCCTGTAATTGATTTCTAATCTCATAGCGTTGTGGTCAGAAAAGATGCTTGATACAATTTCATTTTTCTTAAATTTTCCAAGGTTTGATTTGTGACCCAAAATGTGATCTATTCTGGAGAACGTTCTGTGTGCACTTGATAAGAAAGCGTATTCTTCTGCTGTCGGGTGGAATGACCTAAAAATATCAATTAAGTCTATCTTGTCTGTTGTGTCATTTAAAGCTTGTGTTTCCTTATTTATCTTCTGTTTGGATGATCTTTCTATTGGTGTAAGTGGGGTGTTAAAGTCCACCACTATTCTTGTGTTAATATCGATTTCTCCTTTTATGGCCTTATGTACTGAGGTGCTCCTATGTTGGGTGCATAAATATTTATAATTGTTGTGTTTTCTTCTTGGATGAATCCCTTGATAATTATGTAGTGTCCCTCCTTATCTCTTATAACAGTCTTTATTTTAAAGTCTATTTTATCTGATGTGAGTATTGCTACTCCAGCTTTCTTTTGATTTCCATTTGCATGGAATATCTTTTTCCATCCCTTCACTTTCAGTCTGTACGTGTCCCTAGGTCTGAAGCGGGTCTCTTGTAGACAGCATATATAAGTATCTTGTTTTTATATCCATTCAGCCAGTCTGTGTCTTTTGGTTGGACCATTTAATCCATTTACATTCAAGGTGATTATCGATATGTATGTTCCTATTACCATTTTCTTAATTGATTTGGGTTTGTTTTTGTGCGTCTTTTTCTTCTCTTGTGTTTCCTGCTTAGAAAAGGTCTGTTAGTATTTGTTGTAGAGCTAGTTTGGTGGTGCTGAATCCTGTTAGCTTTTGCTTGTCTGTAAAGCTTTTGATTTCTCCATCTAATCTGAATGAGATCCTTGCTGGGTAGAGTAATCTTGTAGGTTTTTCCCGTTCATCAGTTTAAATATGTCC
The DNA here is from genome assembly GCF_005190385.1 of Monodon monoceros. Classification (NCBI taxonomy): domain Eukaryota; kingdom Metazoa; phylum Chordata; class Mammalia; order Artiodactyla; family Monodontidae; genus Monodon; species Monodon monoceros. The sequence goes on along the minus strand of NW_021703784.1, from coordinate 94,858,770 downwards.
TGCCACTCCCTTCTGGCTTGCAGAATTTCTGCTGAAAGATCAGCTGTTAACATTATGAGGATTCCCTTGTATGTTATTTGTTGCTTTTCCCTTGCTGCTTTTAACATTTTTCTTTGTATTTAATTTTTGATAGTTTGATTAATATGTGTCTTGGAGTGTTTCTCTTTGGGTTTATCCTGTATGGGATTCTCTGTGCTTCCTGGACTTGATTGACTATTTCCTTTCCCATGTTAGGGAAGTTTTCAACTATAATCTCTTCAAATATTTTCTCAGACCCTTTCTTTTCCTCTTCTTCTTCTGGGACCCCTATAATTCGAATGTTGGTGCATTTAAGGTTGTCCCAGAGGTCTCCGAGACCATCCTTAGTTCTTTTCATTCTTTTTTCTTCTGCTCCCTGGCAGTTATTTCCACCGTTTTATCTTCCAGCTCACTTATCTGTTCTTCTGCCTTAGTTATTCTGCTATGGATTCCTTCTAGAGTATTTTTAATTTCAGTTATTGTGTTGTTCATCACTGTTTGTTTGCTCTTTAGTTCTTCTAGATCCTTGTTGAATGTTTCTTGTATTTTCTCCATTCTGTTTCTGAGATTTTGGATCATCTTTACTATCATCACTCTGAATTCTTTTTCAGGTAGGTTGCCTATTTCATCTTCATTTATTTGGTCTTGTAGGTTTTTACCTTGCTCCTTTGTCTGTAACTTTTTTTTTTTCACTTCTTTTTTTTTTTTTTTCTTTTTTTGATGGGTGAGGCTGTATTCCTGTCTTACTGGTTGTTTGGCCTGAGGCATCCAGCACTGGAGTTTGCAGGCAGTTGGGAGGAGCCAAGTCTTGGTACCGAGATGAGACCTCCAGGAGGCCTCACTCTGATTAATATTCCCTGGGGTCTGAGGTTCTCTGTTAGTCCAGCGGTTTGGACTCAGAGCTCCCACTATAGGAGCTTGGGCCCGACCTCCAGCCTGGGAACCAAGATCCCACAAGCCATGTGGTGTGGCAAAAAAAAAAAAAAAAAAAGGAGCAATACAATAACAAAGAATAAAAAACAAAATAAAATTAGAAAGATAAAAAATATATTAGGAAAAATAAAAATATAATTGAAACAACTGCAACAAGGTAAAATAAAACCACAACAGAAAAAAGAAAAAAGGGTGGTGGGGGGGGGGAACAAGCCAAAAGGAGCAGAACAATAACAAAGTATAAAGAATAAAAGTAGAAAAATAAAAGATTTATTAGAAAAAAATATAAATGAATCAACAAGGTAAAACAGAACACCAATCTAAAAGAGCAAAAAAGAAGAAAAGAAAAAAAAAAAGCCTTGGCTATGGGGGCAGAGTTTAGGTGGGGGCGGAACTTAGGCAGCGGCAGGGTTTAGGCTGGGACAGGACCTAGGCGGGTGGGGGGTGACATCTGAGCATGGGGCAGGGCATGGACTTAGGACCCACGCAGCTGGAAAAGGCCTTGGGGGTGAGGCCTAGCCAGGGTGACATTTAATTGTAGGGTGGGGCCTCTGCTTAGGACTTGCGTGGAAGGGGAGTGGCAGCACCTCCCAAGGAGGACCTCTGGAATGTGGGGTTCAGGAGTTTGGAGTAAGGCCTTGGGTGTGGGTGTGTGGGTGGGGTTTAGGCCTGGCGTGTTGGAGGGGGTCTCAGAGGAGGTCCCCAAGTGTAGAGGTGTGACCCTGGGTGGGGGTGTAGGGGTGGGGCTTGGGCTCTGCGCTGCAGGAGGGAGGCTCCCTGGGCAGAGTGTTGGGCCCCAGAGCCCAACAGGCTCTCCAGTGCCTAAGTGGACAGGGAAAGTGCTGGCTGCATTCCCTTCCATTCCTCTGTGCCCCCCTCTCCCCCCACAGTCTCCCCCAGGGTCTCCCCCATCCCCTCTGGACCCCTAACCGTGGGTGGGTTCTGCTGGGTATAGGAACTCCTCCCCTCCTCCAGCCGCCCCTCAGGGGTGCAGTCCCGTAGTTCCAGCCTTTATTTTTGCTCCCCCTTCCCTCCCTCCCACTCCGCCAGGACCCCGCAGCTGGAGGGGGCCTCGGTGGGCAGAGGATCAGGCCCAGATCTCAGCAGGCTCCCGGGGGCCCAAGTGGGCAGGGAAACCTGGCCACTCTCCCTTTTGATCCTCTGCCCTCCCACTGGTCCCCCAATTTCCCCCTTTGGGTGTGGGATCCTTCCCCCTCCCCCAGCCGCCCCTCAGGGGCACCAGTCCTGTCCAGCCTCCACTTCTCCTCCCTCACTCCCCCCCACTTCACATATCCTACTTGGTTGCTGGGGGTTCCTGCCATCCCCTTAGGTGTCCATGGTCCCCCCCACAGGTTCCTGTAGGTGCCCTAGTTGTGAGGAGACACGAATTCCGCGTCCTCCTCGTCCACCATCTTGACTCCACCCCTAGATTCTACGTTATTTGTTTATCTGGATTTCCTACCAAAAAGTAAATGCGACAGGAGCAGGCTTCACAGTTTGTTCATTGCTTGTTAAAGAGATAAATGAATTTATACGGAAGTAGATTTGTAACTCTTAATAACTGTCTGCCATTCTACTAATGAGAAAATTATTTTGAATTTTAAGTAAAGATTTTTAATCTGAGGCCAGATAGGTTTGAGGTATCAGTACATCCCCTGAAAATACGTGCAAAGCATTTTGTATTTTTTTCTGTGGAGACACTCCATAGTTTTCATCACTGGAAAAAAAAAAAACATAAAAAATCACTGCTCCAGTGGACTCTCTCACAGAACAAATAAATTAAGATGTGGTGTTGTTTAATGTCAGGATTGACGCCGGCGCCCTTATTTGGTCCTTTCACCAGGTGGTCACTTGTCACTTAGTCTCGAGGTAGGCATCTGAGGGAAGAGTGAGTCACAGCGAGGGGCAGGGTTGCAGAGTGGCACTCTCACTCATCCACTTGATTTCAGTATGTTTGCCTGGTTAAGCTGATTTACACATTATATTGCTTAATTTTAATGAAAATCACCAGAAAAAAAAAAAGAATGTGTATATATGTATAACTGAAGCACTTTGCTGTATGGCAGTAATTAACACATTGTAAATCAACTATACTTCAATTAAATAAATAAATAAAATTTTAAAATAATGAAAATCACCTTCACAGTATGGACTTGGCTTTTAAAAACTCATGTGAAGGGACTTCCCTGGTGGTCCAGTGGTTAAGACTCCACGCTGCCGATGCAGGAGGTGTGGGTTCGATCCCTGGTTGGGGAACTAAGATCCCACATCCCATGCATTGTGTGGCAAAAAAAAAAAAAAAAAATTCCTGTGAAGCAGCCAGATTGAATATATTAACAAAGTACATACGAACAAATTAGGATAAGATAGGGCTGGCACTTCTACTTTTGATATAGGCTCTTCATCAACCACATTGCAAGGTAAAAACAGTGACGGTCTATAATCAGGTCTGAGAATCAGCCAGAAACAATTGAACTTTTCAAGAATGCCACTTTAAAATCTAACTAAGTGTACCTTGAATTAAAATGTCAATTCAAGATAGTAGGAAGCCATGCAAATAATCAAGGCATCCTGATCACCTATGGTGGAGTATAAATTGGTTACAGCCACTCTGGAAAACTTTTTACCTACTGGCTCCAATCTTTGACATGCCTTCTGACCCAGTAATTCCAATTCTAAATATATATGGAAAGATATACATGTTTACTAAAAGACATATGTATATATGTTCCAAGCAGCATGTCATAAAATTCATGTACTAGAAACAATCCAACTATCCATTAACAGAATGGATCAATGGATTATGGTATATTCTTTCAATGGACTACAACACAGCAATGAAATGAATTGCTGAATGAAATAACATAGATCAGTCTTACAAACATGTTAAGCAAAAGCAGGCAGACAGGGCTTCCCTGGTGGCGCAGTGGTTAAGAATCCACCTGCCAATGCAGGAGACACGGGTTCAAGCCCTGGTCTGGGAAGATCCCACATGCCGTGCACCACAACTATAGAAGCCCGCGCACCCTAGAGCCCCTGCTCTGCAACAAGAGAAGCCACCACAGTGAGAAGCCTGCACACCACAATGAAGAGTAGCCCCCACTCGCGGCAACTAGAGAAAGCCCGCGTGCAGCAACGAAGACCCAATGCAGCCAAAAGTAAATAAATAAATAAATTCATTTTTTTTTAAAAAAGAAAAAGAAAGTAGGCACACACATACAAAAGAATACTATAGATCCTGTTTCCATGAAATTAAAAACAAAACTAATAAAATTCAGTAGTGGCTGGAAGGAGTCATGCGGGGGCTTTGGAGTATTGGTATATTATAATTCTTAACTTGGCTGCTGGGAACATGGGTATGTTTACTTTGTGAACGTTCAACCAGCTATGTACTTAGGATTTGTGTACGTTTCTAACTATGTTATACTTCATTAAGAAGTATAACCTTAAAAAAAAAAAAAAAAACTGTAAGCAGGGCTTCCCTGGTGGCGCAGTGGTTGAGAGTCCACCTGCCGATGCAGGGGACATGGGTTCGTGCCCCGGTCCGGGAAGATCCCACATGCCATGGAGCGGCTGGGCCCGTGAGCCATGGCCGCTGAGCCTGTGCGTCCGGAGCCTGTGTTCCGCAACGGGAGAGGCCACAACAGTGAGAGGCCCGCGTACCGCAAAAAAAAAAACAAAAACTGTAAGCATCCAGAAGAAAAAGATTTTTATACTGCTAATAAGGCAGAAAAAAGCAAATAATCAGTAAGTACTAATAACTACAAATAATAATTTTTAAACTACCTTTATCTTCATCTTTAAGAAATTTCTATTTTGAAAGTGTTATTTTACATACTTTTTAGAAATGTGTGTATATAGTATAAGTAAATGTCTGGGGGGTGTACTCAGACATTCTCAATAGGGTGGACAATCAAAAAAGTTTAAAGAGCACTATCCTATGTTGTATTAAAATGGGTTATGTCAAACATTAATGTATTCTCTTTAGTGTTTCTATAAGGCTATGATGCTAATTTACTAGGCTTTAAATTCATCTGTGACCTAAACAGTTAGTAGGAAAAGTTAGTAGGGAAATTATATTTGCTCATTCAACAAACATTTACTGAGAACCTATTATGTACTAAACACTGAGGATAGAGCTGTGCACAGAAAAGACCAATAAAGGGTTTTACAACAGGTGTCTTATTTAACAGTAGAATCTAAAGGAAAATCTCAAATATTAACCAAATAATCTTGTCCATCTTGTTGTCGGCACCTTTGATTTAATCTTTATCTTAACCTACTTATCTTTCTAATTGATTTTAAATCGTATTCCAATTTGAAGTGCACTATACCACGTTAATATTAATGGAAATTTCTTCTTCTGTTTCCCCTTAGGTTTTGCGTCTGCTTGATGTCGTTGGGTTGCCTGAACTGGTTATTCAGTTGGCTACATCAGCAGTAACTGAAGCAGGTGATGACTGGAAAAGTCAGGTAAGGACTAACTGTAATCTAGTTATTGCCCTTGAGGTTTATCGTGGATGTGGTGTTTTAATTTCTATTGTTCTTTTTTTCCCCTATGTTTGATACTTAGGCTACTTTAAGGACATGCATTTTCAAACATCATTTGGATTTAGGTCACAATAGCCACGCATATGAAGCCTTAACCCAAATTCCTGATTCCAGCAGGTAATCAATCTCACAGTCTTATTTAGAGGAGGCAATTTACCAGCCCTGTGTAATCCACTAAGAAAATTTACCCTCATATCACTTTTCCTTCTAGACAGTTAGATTGTTTACGGCAGCTGGTGGTAGTTCTTTGTGAACGCTCACAGCTACAGGATCTTGTAGAGTTTCCCTATGTGAATCTGCATAATGAGGTAATTTTATTTATCCACTGATGACTGGACACAGCTGTGGTGGTTGTCATGCTGGTTACTAACTTTCATATCTGATTGCCTCCTTTAGGTTGTGGGAATAATTGAATCACGTGCGAGAGCTGTGGACCTTATGACTTACAATTACTATGAGCTTCTGTATGCCTTCCACATCTATCGTCACAATTACCGGAAGGGTGAGCAGTTGAAGCGTACAGTCTTTGTGGAGGCAACCTTATCAGTTGTATCGTGTCTTACAAAAAATATTATCTGTTTGACTTAGTAATTTTTACCTTATTTTTACCATTGGACAAGTGTTCTCTACAGGCATTTGGGGAACTTATGTTTAAGTTCGAGGTTAGCTTCACCTTTTTGTGGATTACCTGTAAGCCCTAAAGATAGGCACTTCTCGTGAATTCCCTGGTGGTCCACTGCTTAGGACTCCCCGCTTTCGCTGCCGAGGGCACAGTTTCAATCCCTGGTCAGGGAACTAAGATCCCCACAAGCCACTCAGCGCGGCCAAAAAAAAAGGCACTTCTCCCATTCTAGAACATTCTTGAGGCATTTCTAGTTAGATGGCATTCTGTGTGTATCTTCCATCTAATTTTATTTTTTATTATTATTATTTTTTTTTTATTTTTTTGGCTGCATTGGGTCTTCATTGCTGCCCACGGGCTTTCTCTAGTTGCAGTGAGCAGGGGCTACTCTTCATTGTGGTGTTCAGGCTTCTCACTGCGGTGGCTTCTCTTGTTGCAGAGCATGGGCTCTAGGCATGTAGGCTTCATTAGTTGTGGCGCACTGGCTCAGTAGTTGTGGCTCAAAGGCTCTAGAGTGCAGGCTCAGTAGTTGTGGTGCACTGGCTTAGTTGCTCCGCGGCATGTGGGATCTTACCGGACCAGGGCTTGAACCCGTGTCCCCTGCATTGGCAGGCGGATTCTTAACCACTGGGCCACCAGGGAAGTCCATTCCATCTAATTTTAAAAGAAATGTTATTTCACTAAAGGCACCTTGAATTCTTGTGGCTGGTTTTAAGTTCCTGTACCATTTTGCTTTTGGCCTTTCTTTTCTCTTATTTTTGCTGATCCTTTTGAGAGTAAGTTGTGGACATCATGTCTCAGTACATAAATACTTGCATCTCAAGGACATTTCCTTATATAACCTCAATACAATTATCGAACTGAGAACATGTAACTAATTTTGTGAATTAAATGTAAATGTGGTGCTCTTATGTGCTATTCACATTTAAATATGGCCAAACATAATGGGTTTTTTTTTTTAATTTATTTATTTTTGGCTGTGTTGGGTCCTCATTGCTGTGCACGGGCTTTCTTTAGTTGTGACGAGCAGGGGCTACTCTTTGTTGCCGAGTGCGGGCCTCTCATTGTCGTGGCTTCTCTTGCTGCAGAGCACAGACTCTAGGCGTGCGGGGCTCAGTAGTTGTGGCTTGCAGGCTTCAGAGTGCAGGCTCAGTAGTTGTGGTGCATGGGGTTACTTGCTCCACGGCATATGGGACCTTCCCGGGGCAGGGCCCAACCCCGTATCCCCTGCATTGGCAGCAGATTCTTAACCACTGCACCACCAGGGAAGACCAATGATTTTTTTTAATAGTACATTTCTCCCATACTGTCCTCACCCCCTGATCTAGGATCACATTTTGCATTTAATTGTCCTCTTTAGTCTCCTTTAATCTGGAGCATTCTTTTAGCCTTACTTTGCCTTTGATGACATTGGTATATTTGAAGAAGAAAGGCCAGTCATTTTTGTAGAATGTTTCTAAATTTGGATTTGTATGATGACAATGAAGTCATTATCAGGTCAGCTAAAATAAAGGGATTACATATCTGTTTTAAGATCATATTTTACAAGATGACCATTGTGGTTACCCTTTGGAACCTCAAACATTTTTATACCATTTTCACTCAGAGTTTTTTATTAGGTTTCTTACTCATTTTCATTGGAAAGAATGGATGGAAGTAATTCATAGGCATGTTCTTAATATTCCTAATGGTAAAATATGTTTACATATTCCTTTTCTTTTTTTTTTTAAATAAATTTATTTATTTATTTTTGGCTGCGTTGGGTCTTCATTGCTGTGCAGGCTTTCTCTAGTTGTGGCGAGCAGGGGCTACTCTTCATTGCAGTGCATGGGTTTCTCATTGCAGTGGCTTCTCTTATTGCAGAGCACGGGCTCTAGGCGCATGGGCTTCAGTAGTTGTGTCACACAGGCTCAGTAGTTGTGGCGCATGGAATAAGTTGCTCTGTGGCATGTGGATCTTCCCAGACCAGGGCTCAAACACGTGTCCCCTGCATTGGCAGGCGGATTCTTAACCACTGCGCCACCAGGGAAGTCCTGCATATTCTTTGAGTAATGCAAGAAAGGAAAAATAGATGATTCAAGATCTATTACTGCTTTCACAATGACAACATCCATTACATCAACCTGATTAAGACCAGTTTAGCTAGATTAACGTTCAGGTCTTTCTGGAGCAAGGCTGTTTTTCTGACAAAATGTCTTACATATTGCAGGCACTCAAAATATTTGTTGGGATGAAAAATAGTTTAATTTGGAAATTGAAAGGGAATTTTAAAATCTGTTTAGTTTCTGGAGTCCCATGCTGTCTCAGAACAATGTTTTTTCAATATTTCATTCAACCTATGTAACTAAAGCATTATAAAAATAAGAGTCTGGGACTTCCCTGGTGGAGCAGTGGTTAAGAATCCACCCACCAATGCAGGGGACACAGGTTCGAGCCCTGGTCTGGGAAGATCCCACATGCCACGGAATGGCTAAGCCCATGCACCACAACTACTGAGCCTGCGCTCTAGAGCCCATGAGCCACAACTACTGAGCCCACGTGCCACAACTACTGAAGCCGGCACGCCTAGAGCCTGTGCTCCGCAACAAGAGAAACCACTGCAATGAGAAGCCCACGTACTGCAACAAAGAGTAGCCCCCGCTTGCCGCAACTAGAGAAAGCCTGCGCGCAGCAACAAAGACCAAACGTAGACAAAAATAAAAATAAATAAATTTATTAAAAAAATAAAATAAAATAAGAGTCTGTGATCTTGGGGGACTTCCCTGGTGGTCCAGTGGTTAAGACTCCACACTTCCAATACAGTGGGTGCAGGTTCAGTCCCCGATCGGAGAACTAAGATTCTACATGCCACATGGCGTAGCCAAAAAAAAAAAAAAATGAGTATGATTTGGACAGAGCACCCAAATCCTGGGTGGGGAATAGGTGACAATATGGCTGAGACTAGTTCTCTGTACTCTCTGGGAACGTAGTATCTAAACATCAAAAGTAACATTTTAGATGTTTGGGGGATTTTTTTTTTTTGGTGGTGGTGGTGGTGAAGTACATATACATAAACACTACTATCTTAACCATTCTTAAGTATTTAGTGGTGCTAAGTACCTTCACATTACTGCGTAACCAATCTCCAGAATTATTTTCATCTTGCAAAATGGAAACTATACTCCTTAAACAACAACTTCCCATTCCCTCCTCCCCCATCCCCTGGCAACCACCATTCTATTCTGTGTCTATAAATTTGGCTACCAGAATCATATAGTATTTGACTTTGTGACAGACTTATTTCACTTAGCATAAACTCTTTAAGGTTCATCCATGTTGTAGCAAGTGTCAGAATTTATAATATTCCATTGTATGGATATATCACATTTTTCTGGAAACTTGGATGTTTCCATCTTTTGCCTGTTGTGAATAATACTGCTAGAAACAAGGATGTACAAATAATTCTGCAAGACTCTGCTTTCAGTTTGTTTGTTTGTTTTTGGGGGCGTGGTATATACCCAAAAGTGGAATTGATGAATTATAAGGTAATTTATTTTTAATTTTTTGAAGAACTGCCGTACTGTTTTCCGTAGTGGCTATACCAGTTTACATTCCCTGCAGCAGTACACAAGGGTTCCAATTTTTCCACATTCTCACCAGCACATGATTTTTTGTGGTTTTAAGTTAAACTCAATTTTGTTTTAAATTTTAATGTTTGATAAGTGTGACAAACTCTCTGTGTATCTCTAAAGAGATACATTTTTGAAATTGTAATATCTATTATTGCCTCATAGCTGGCACAGTGATGTTTGAGTACGGAATGCGTCTTGGCAGAGAGGTTCGAACTCTCCGGGGACTTGAGAAGCAAGGCAACTGTTATCTGGCTGCTATTAATTGTTTACGCCTTATTCGCCCAGAATACGCATGGATTGTTCAGCCAGCATCTGGTGCAGTGGTATGAAAACTTTCCATCCTGGAATTGGGGGATCATTTAATTTATTTGGTTTGGTCCTTTGAAAACTATTACCTCATTTTGCTTCATTTCATTTAAAATTTCCACTGAGATATTTGTGGACTTAATATATTTTTGTAGCAATTCATTTGTTATACGTTACTACCCCTTTAGTTTCCAAGTTAAGAATTATTGTAGGAATAAGTATTACAGAGTGGTTTTGGAGTTAGACAACCTAACTTCAGGCAAATTACTTAATCTTTTACTGTCCAGTTAGCCTCTTGGATAAAATAGGGATGATGATAATAATAATGTCTACCTTATAGGATTGTTTGGGTATTAAATGAGATAATTCATGTAGAGTGCTTAGAGCAGTGACAGTGCCTGGCCTGCAGAAAGTGCTCAGTTAAGTGGTAGCTGCTTTTATTTCATTCATTTTTGTTAATTTAATCTATTGCTACTATTTTAGGGGAGGCGAACCGTGAGGTGTTTTTTTTTTTGTCATGCTGATGGGGTCATATACTCCCAGCTACTTGTATTGTATAGTTCCTGAATGTACTATGCTTTTTCCCAGGGTTATGGGTAGAGAATGTAACTCTGAAACCAAGGAAAGTCAAGTGGTTTATATGGAGATCAAATCTGTGTCCTTGGACTCAGTAATATATTTTAGCTAAGTGAGCCAAGTTGGCAAACAACTCCACTTCTTTGTCTAGTAGTTACAGTACTTTTGTGAGAAGAGCTGTGCTAGTTGAAATAAACGTAATTTACGTTGAGAGAATTTAAGCCTGAAAGCTCTGGATAATAGTTAATGAAAAAAAAAAGGGTATATATTAAAAATGAGGGGCTTCCCTGGTGGCGCAGTGGTTAAGAATCTGCCTGCCAATGCAGGGGACACGGGTTCGAGCCCTGGTCTGGAAAGATCCCACATACCGTGGAGCAACTGGGCCCATGAACCACAACTACTGAGCTTGCGCATCTGGAGCCTGTGCTCCACAATAAGAGTGGCCCCCGCTTGCCGCAACTGGAAAAAGCCCTCGCACAGAAACAAAAACCCAACACAGCCAAAAATAAATAAATAAATAAATTTTTTTTAATGAATAAAATAGAAAAAAGAATAAAAGTTCCCACACACAAAAAAAATGATATGAAAATAAAATGCTCATTTTTCAGGGACTTCCCCAGCGGTCCAGTGGTTAAGACTCCACGCTTCCACCACAGGGGCACGAGTTCAATCCCTGGTCAGGGAACTAAGATCCCACATGCCACATGATGCAGCCAAAAAATAAAATTAATTTTTTAAAAAACCCCTAGTTTCTCACAGTTATATCTATTGTTTTGTCTTTTCAGTATGATCGCCCTGGAGCATCCCCTAAGAGGAATCATGATGGAGAATGCACAGCTGCCCCAAGTGAGTCAGGGATCTCATGCTGATTCTTTGCTGAAGAGCAATTATATTGTTATAGTAGTATTATTTATATTTATTTTTTGGATAGTAGTTGTAATACTGTGTATAATTGTATTGTAGTATATTGTATATGTATGGTAGTTATATTATTAAAATATTGTCAAGTTCCTTCTTGGTAGTTTGTTTTCAATATTCTGTTAAAGGTTGTCTGGTAGCTCTTTGAAAACTTTGTATGCCTGTATGGGAAATGAAAATGCTTAAAAGTGTGTGTGTGTGTGTGCATTTGTTGTTTGTTGTTTTTAAATCAGCTTAGTACCAAACTTTTTTTATCAGGCTCCTTTGGTATCACCATGGAGGCATGATTTCCTTCCTTAAAGAGCCTGGGCTCTAGAGTCAGGCACAGTTGGTTTTCATTCTGCCTCTCACTTTGAGCATGCTCCTTTCTTACTGATAGAGATAGCAGTGTTTCACAGTTGTAAGAGTTAATTGAAATTATTTGTGAAAGGCCTTGCAAGTGCCCCCTCATTTGCAGCTGTTGTCATTAGAGTCCTTTGATTTGACTCAGCTGTAGTGTGAGACCGGGATGTTACTTTATTTTTCAAGTTAGCTTTTATTGAACCCCTTGTTTTCTCCCCACCTTCATGAAATTAAAACTGAATGTTACTTAATTTTTAGTGGGAATTGACAGGTTGAGTTAGTCTAATAGGCACTTCCTTTGTACTTTGGGAATTGAAAATGTTTTTCTTTGGCTTATAGCAAATAGACAAATTGAAATCCTGGAACTAGAAGATCTGGAGAAAGAGTGTTCCTTGGCTCGCATTCGCCTCACTCTAGCTCAGCACGATCCCTCAGCAGTCGCGGTTGCAGGTAGGCATTCAGCACCAACAGCACATTTTAGGGCCGGGCAGTGGACATAGTGTACTAGACGGGTATTAAAGCATGTCACTGTTATTCTGAGGTATTCATCACGGAAGCAGTCTTTGGGTTCAGTTCATTTCCATATGCCGTTGGGTGCACTAAATAGCTCTTTTCCATTTCCGCAGGAAGTTCGTCAGCAGAGGAGATGGTCACTCTCTTGGTTCAGGCTGGCCTCTTTGACACTGCCATAGCACTCTGCCAGACTTTTAAGCTTCCCTTAATGCCAGTCTTTGAGGGACTTGCTTTCAAGTATGTATGCAATTGTCTTTCTGTAATCTTAATTTTCTAATGCAAAAATACTCTACTGTTGCTTAGTGTGAAGCAGTAGTCACACGAGCCGGTATCCTACAAGGCTGCTTTAAAGAACAGTTTTTGTGTAATACACACAATGATTTTTTTTTTTTAATCTTGATTTATAGCTTCTTTTGAGAAATCAGATCTGGCATTCCTGAGCCCACATGGCCACATAACAGTAGATAACCTGGGTTAAATAGTGGTGTCCATTTAGATAAGGCATATGTTCTCTTCAATCCTTTAGGACATCTAGTGGCCCCTGCAAACATTGTTAAAAAGTACTTCTTGTTAAAGTTACATTATACCTAAATATTAGTCAAGTTGTTTGTGAGTTAGAAATAAACCATCAGATTTTTTTTTTTTTTTGGCTGCGTTGGATTTTCCTTGCTGCATGCGGGCTTTCTCTCTCTAGTTGCAGCGAGCAGGGGCTACTCTTCGTTGCGGTGAGCAGGCTTCTCATTGTGGTAGCTTCTCTTGTTGCAGAGCATGGGCTCTAGCCGCACGGGCTTCAGTAGTTGTGGCTTCCAGGCTCTAGAGCGCAGGCTCAGTAGTTGTGGCGCATGGGCTTAGTTGCTCCGCGGCATGTGGGATCTTCCCGGACCAGGGCTCGAACCCATGTCCCCTGCATTGGCAGGCAGATTCTTAACCACTGCGCCACCAGGGAAGCCCACCATCAGAATTTTTCATCATCAATTTTCTCTTGTAAGTAAATAATCTCAACACTTATTAATGGCCTTGTGGGTCATCCAGTTGTGTGGCTGTGAAGAGAGGGAAGAGCCAGTACCCAGGGTGAATTTAGTAATAGACTAGAGCTAAAGTTGTCATCTCGTCTCCAGTTTCAGTAGCAAAATAATGTGGTACTTTTCAGCAAATTAATTTACTCTGTGTGGAACCATTTTCATTGCAGATGCATCAAATTGCAGTTTGGAGGAGAGGCAGCCCAAGCAGAAGCCTGGGCCTGGCTAGCAGCCAATCAGCTCTCATCAGTCATCACCACTAAGGAGTCTAGGTATGGCCCTAGTCTTCATCCAACCCTGCAAGGGCTTACCCTCCATATCCTTCCCCAGTGTCTACCTGAATGTACTTTAGTGTCTTCAGAATCCTTCTCTAACAACCCTAACCCTCAGTAAACTTCCCTTTCCTGAATTGCATTTATAATTTGTATTATGCAGCTTAGCACTTTAGAATTATAGCATTTTACAGTCTTGAAGTCTTCTGACATTATTTTTCAAACCCTAAATTAACACCGGAATTACTATCAAAGTACAGATTACAAGACATCACCCTAATCTTCTAAATCAGAACTACTGCATGATTCTAATGCTGGATCAGGTTTGGAAATAGTGGTCTGAGCCAATTTCCTTGTTTTAGAAATCTGGAACAAACAAGTAAAGTGAATTGTTTAGTTGAGTTAATATGTGGTTATTGGGAAATACAAGAATCCAAGTCATCTAGTTTCTAGTACCACCCCTAAGTCACATTGGCCCTAATAATGTTAGTTGTCATTTAGCTGTATTATCAATTCTGTTGTGAGTGTCTATAAAGATTTTTTCCATGTAAATACATGTTTTGAATGGTACTATAATTATCTATTAAGAATCTGGAACTCAGTCCTTTCTCCTTTTATCAAGTGCTACAGATGAAGCATGGAGGCTATTATCAACTTACCTGGAAAAGTACAAAGTCCAGAATAACTTATATCACCACTGTGTAATCAACAAGCTCTTGTCTCATGGAGTGCCTCTGCCTAACTGGCTTATAAACAGTTATAAGGTAAGTGGTATCTTAACTTGTAAGAGAGTTAAGAACCTGGTCTTTATCGTCCTGAATAAGTTCATGAGATGATTAAAAAGGAAAAGATAGAGTGACAATTTATGGAAATATACCGACTTATATACTTACAGCTTCTCAGTCTTAGCTAAAAACAGTTTACTTCAGTCCTGTGAAGTACTGGGTGTTTAGATTTAAAGTTCTCCGTGTTGGTGATTAAGTTAATGCATGCTTGTGTGCTCACTGAACAATGAGTATGTATTTAGAACAATGAGTATATATGGAACACAGCATTCACTATTCATTACTCAAAAAATTCACAGGAGTGAGTGGAATTCTTTTCAGTCTACTGTTGTAGTTTATCTTATGACAGGGCCGAAAGCAAGCTCGTCACACGAGATGAATTGTGCCGAAGCACAGCAGTAGAGGGCTGCCGCTCGCTCAGGCAAAACAGCGCCATCTGTCCTGCTGTGGTAGCTTTTATTAAAGCATTATCTAGGTTTACATTTTAAGACTTATTTTCTTAACATCCCAGAAATGCCAAAGCAGCAACATATGTTTCTATTGATTATACAAGCAATAAGGGCTTTCTTGAAAACATGCCATGCTTCGTCCTTGAGCGCAAAAGCAGCACAAGGTTCCCACCATTATTTTGATTATACTGAAGTAGCACAAGGACGTTTCCTTGCGTTCCCACCACTCTGATTATACTGAGGACATCTCATGGATCAGTGCCCAAAGCACTCAATGCTTCTTCGCAGGCCCCCAGTTTGCCAGGGGGCGGCTCATGGGTCACGTCTCCTTTCCATGTCCTCAGTTATTCCACTACATTCTACAACAGTGTTTCTTTCAGTTTCTGTCAAAATTGGGTCCTTGGGCCACCTGCATTAAATTATTTTGATGGTGGGCTTCTTCAAAATATAGATTCCTGGGCTCCATCCCAGACTTACAGAATCAAATTACCTTGGAGTTGGGATCCAGGATCTATATTTTAACAAGGTCATGATTTGATTTGATGCATGCTGTTTGAGAACTACTGTACCTGAAATACATTGGGCACAATAGGAAAAGAGAATATAAAGCTTAAGAAAGTTAACCTATTTTTTTAAGTTAGAAAGTAGAGAAAGCAGCTAAGATGGTAAAAGTTAAGACTGTGATCAAATCAGAATATAGAAAGCATAATTGACATAATTAGGAGAGGCCTTCCAAACTGAGGCTGTATCACTTTTCTCTCACCCTGAGTTAAATACAAATGTAATTCAAGCATTTAAAGTTGATGATTCTTTTAACTTCTTTCTCATTTGTCATTCGTATGTTTCTGAGAATTAATGTGACTATGTTATCTCTGGTATTCAGCATTTCTGGGAAGGTTTGTTGACTTACTACTGTGGAAACGAATTAGGAAAGAATTAAAATGTGTCTTAGATCACAGAACAGGTGAGGAAGGGCACTTAACAGAAGGGGCCTCTCAAGGTGCGCACAGGTAACTGGGCTCTTGGGAATCTGACCCTCATCCCAAGATAAGTAAACCAAGGTGTTTGTTTATTTATAATGAAAAGTATAAATGCCAGGGAATCAGACACTCAACATCCTTTGGTCCATGCCCAGGTAAGATGGAAATTGGTAAATGTTCTTAATCACTAACTTTTTACAGAAGGTTGATGCTGCTGAGTTGCTCCGTCTCTACTTAAACTATGACCTTTTAGAAGAAGCTGTGGATTTGGTTTCAGAATATGTGGATGCTGTATTGGGAAAAGGACATCAGTACTTTGGAATTGAGGTAGGCTCGTGTCCACATTTCCTTTTAATTCTGTATTATCACACTTTACTTTTCCAAAGTTTTTTCAGATAATTTACATCTAAATTTCAGACTGGAAATAGTATCGTTCATTGACAATTTAGAGAAGAGTTTTGTTGAGTGTGTTTATCCCGAATCAGCCTTAGCCCTACTTTAAGATAAAAGATGATATGAATTTACAAATACATTTGATTTAACTAAGAAAAGGACCAGTTCCCCAGTTGAAAAGAGATGCGGGGTTCCAGTCATGTACCGTGTGCACACGTGTGTGTGCGCAGATGCATGCATACACACACAATTTCTTGTTGTGAAAACAAGTAAAGCATTTCATGTTATCGAATCCTGTGGAAGTAGCTACCCAGAAGAAATGGTCCACTTTTCAGATTTTCTTCAAATAATAGGTATTTTTCTTTCCAGTTTCCACTGTCTGCAACGGCTCCAATGGTGTGGCTCCCATACTCTTCCATTGATCAGCTTCTCCAGGCTCTGGGAGAGAACAGTGCCAACAGTCACAACATTGCAGTGAGTAAATCTTCTCCTGGGGCATTTTATATAAGCCCTTGCATTAGCAGTTACACCTTAAAGCTTGCTTTTCTGGTTCTCAAGGATTAAGGAGAGGGCAGAAGCCATTTATTGCCCTTCACATGCTGCCCAATCCCTTTATGAGATGATTAGTTAAATCAGATATAACCTCTCTGGTTCTGGGAAGAGAGCTAATAAAGCTTTTATTAAAAATACTGGTATGATTTGCATATTTAGAAATTCGTCAGGGAAACAGGGTTGGAGTATTCTATATAGCAGAAAAGTCCAGTTATATCAGTGGAGTCACAGAGCAGACTCCTATACTGAATGGTGGTTAAATGAAGCACAATGGCTAACAACTTTATTAGGGGAAATCTGGCTGCTGAAGTCAAAGTGATTGATAACTTTAGTCTTTTTCAGTCCTTGACCTATTCTCCAATGATTCCCTTCTTTTCTCCTACAGCTGTCCCAGAAAATACTTGACAAATTGGAGGACTACCAGCAAAAAGTTGATAAGGCAACACGGGATTTATTATATCGTCGGAACTTGTGATCTGGATGGTTGCCCAGCCTTTGTAACTGCTTGGTGCCTCTTAGGGCTTAAGACTTTACCCAACAGGAAACCTGTACTCCAGGCCGGTTTTTATACCTGTAAATGATATGTACAACAGTCAAGTCTGCATTCTGCACAAGAAAGAAAGGCAGATGAGTCACAGGACCTGTGCTTGCTGGTGGTGCTAACACACAGTTTCTGGTTTTCAACCTTGGTCTCAGACAGCTGCTTTTGTATATGATTCACAAGCTTTTTTAGAGTTTATATTTTTTTAAACTACCGAAGACATTCTTTATCTGAAAATTAAAACTCACCTACACTTTCCAAAACAGCTGATGGTTGTTGGTTCGTTGTAGCTGACCACCAAAAGCAGTCACTGCAAATCCTTTCATTCTTCCCTATCACTTTTTGTATTTCAATGGAATTATTTTGGTCCAGAACTGACATGTATTTTCTGTATTGCAAACAGAGGCTAATGATTTTGCATACCCTTTTCATTATTTATTGTGGAGTTTTTTATGATCTCCAATAAAGTATTAAGTAATTTGCCTAGATTAAGCCTAACGTGATGACCAGCTGTTAAGGAAGATATCTTTTTTTTTTTTTTTTTTAAGGAAGATATCTTGAATCTGGTTCTGAGGCTAAAGTGGAATAAACTCTTAGCTAAGAAAAAAATTGAAAATTTATCATCTGTAAAAGTAATACATTTTCAAAGTAAATTCCATTAACCTCTATGATTTATGATAATCAAGCCGGACTTGATCATACAGGCAGTCTAATAACGTACTGGACCAAAATATAAACTTTCCTCTTCAGATTCAGAGGCATTCATGGCCACAAATTCGGGGGGACGTGAAAAAATAAACTCTTGAATTTTATTCTGTATATTAAAATTTATCTTTTAAGGAAACCATCTGTATAGTACTTGCTTATATGCCCTTTGATCTTTCTTGAGTTGTTCATAAGCATTTAATTTTTATGTCAATACCATATTTACATTATATATTTTAAATAACAATGTGAGTTTCCCTGTGGTACAATTATTGGTAGATATTGCGGTATGTGACTCTTTCTTCACATTATCTCTGCCACGATTAATGCGAAGTGTTTGATGCAATTAGGGGCCACAAGATGTCTTGCCTTTCCAGCTCCATAAACTTGTGGCTTACAACTGTAGCGAGAAATATATTTTGACCTGTATACATATATATAACCAAGAGAAAGCTTTCACAAAATATGTATCCTCACTTGATATATTTTCATGAGTGACTAATGGATGATAACCTACAGCCTGAAAATGTCAAACCCTCTTGTAGCCATTTCTGAAAGATAAGAAGTAGCTCAAGACTGGCCCTGTTGCAGAAAGCTGTTCATTTGCATTGTTGATCAAAGCAGTGGTTTCCATGGTGGCAGTTCATAAGACACTGACCAGCTTTTCCTGTCCTCACTATTTTAGTTCAAGACCTAGAAGTCATGCTGGAGCCAGCCCAGCTCTTCTGTCAATTCTCTTCCACCTTCCTCACTTTGAAATCCAACCAGAACAGAAAGAAGGTGTCCACATTCTTTCACTTCACTTTTCTCATCACTTTGAGTCTGCAGTTTCGTTTTCTGGACCATGTGATGTATTAATAGCATCGTCTTTCCTTGTGTTTTCCAACTCTGGCAATTTTCTGATTACAAATTGCTATTAAAAGGGGTCCCTTCTTTTTTAGTGCTTAACTACCATTAAATAAAGGTGTGACTCTTGGAGGAAAACTTCATAGTTCTTAAATAATTTAGCATAATGTAACTAGTAAGGTTACACCTTTCCAGCCTGTGACAATAAAAGTAGGTACCATTTCTGTTAATAATAGAGTTTATGGCACACAGAGTTTCATATTGACCATTCTTACCAAGTTTATTGCTATGATTTTCGTGATCTAAGAAAGCTTATTTGTTCTACAGAGCCGCCCATCAGTGAACACATTCTAGGTAACAGAATTAACCTAATTTACCTCAACCTGATGATACTTTTATTTTCCACTAGAACACAGTATATATTATAGAAAATTCTAACATTTCTTTTTTTTAATTTTATTTATTTATCTATTTTTGGCTGTGGTGGGTCTTTGTTTCTGTGCAAGGGCTTTAGTTGCGGCGAGCGGGGGCCACTCTTCATCGCGGTGCGCAGGCCTCTCACTGTCGCGGCCTCTCTTGTTGCAGAGCACAGGCTCCAGACGCGCAGGCTCAGTAGTTGTGGCTCACGGGCCTAGTTGCTCCACGGCACTTACATTTCTTTTAATCTTCACAGCTCTTTCCAATTTTGTACCTAAAAACAAAGATAGTCCTGCATTATTTTTTAATATAATCGGCTCATCATTAACCCTAAGCCACAAGAATATACCTTCCTGTGTCTGCACAGAACTCCAACATCAAAAGACATTTATTGTTCAAATGACTTATGCCAGTTTCTAGAGACTAAAAGTAGGTATTTCTTCCAGTAAATGAGGCTTCATGGTTTAAATGAACTTCCATGAAACACACAAGGTCAAATAATGTGGTATAATAAAGAGTATATCTGATCTTTTTCCCTATTTCTGGCATAGAGATTATAGAACCCTTGTAGTTTCCTGAGTGAAAGAAATCTTTGTTATGCTAATAAGGTGACTCTTGGCAGGGGGGCCCTTAGAGAGCTTCAGGATAGGGCTAGTCCCTAGGAAGACCCACCCTGTGATGGTGAATATAGGGTTAGAACTTTGGGCCAGAAGGACAGGGCAGGGGGCTTGAGATTGAGTTCAGTCACAGTCACAGTGGCCAGTGAGTCAATCAACCATGCCTATGCAATCAAGTCCCAGTAAAAACTGGACACCAAGGCTGAATAGAGCTTCCTGGTTGGAGAACACATTAATGTGTTGGGAGGGTGACATGACGACTCCACAGAGAGACAGCATGGGAGCTCTGTGCTCCCTCCCACACCTCACCTTGTATCTTTTTTTTTTTAAATAAATATTTGGCTGCGCTGGGTCTTAGTTGTGGTGTGTGGAATCCTCATTGCCGTGTTCAGGATCTTTTAGTTGCAGCATGGGGGATCCAGCTCCCTGACCAGGATTGAACCTGGGCCCCCTGCATTGGGAACGCGGAGTCGCAACCACTGGACCACCAGGGAAGTCCCTCACCTTGTGTCCTTTATAATAAAACTGGAATCATAAGTATAGTGCTTTCCTGAGTTCTGTGAATGCTTCTAGAGAATTCAAAAATGTGAGGAGGTCGTAGGAACCCGATATTATAGCCAGAAAGAAGTGTGAGTGGCATGGGGACCTCATGTGGAGCTGGCTTCTGTAGTAAGGGCAGTCTTGTGTGGGACTGAGCCCTTAAACCTGATTGTTACCTCTTGGGGCTTATCCTCAGAATTGAATTGATCAAAGTACACCCAGTTGGGAGTGAGACAATAAGTGACTGTTGACCTAAAAAATATATACTGCCAGTTATTTCTCCAGCAAAGATAGATTTATTCGGAATCATCAGACAATTGCAATCCAGGGTCTTGCAACCATGGCATGCCATGTGCAAGTCCCCCCAGGGCAAGGGAAGGAGCGGGGGAAGTTGGGAGAGCTATAGTAAACAAAGCACATGGCTTTTCATTGGCTGAGTCCTTGCTAGGAAAGAAGAGTTTTCTTCCTATTGAGCTCTGCTATCATCCCAGGGCATGAGAGCTCCCAGTCCTAGTCTCCCAAGACTATTTAATTGAGTTTTCCTTTTTATTTTTCTTTTACATTTATTTATTTTTGGCTGCGTTGGGTTTTCATTGCTGCACACGGGCTTTCTCTAGTTGTGGCGAGCGGGGGCTACTCTTCATTGCGGTGAGCCAATTCTTATTGCGGTGGCTTCTCTTGTTGCAGAGCACGGGCTCTAGGCACATGGGCTTCAGTAGTTGTGGCATGCAGGCTCAGTAGTTGTGGCGCATGGGCTTAGTTGCTCCGCGGCATGTGGGATCTTCCCGGACCAGGGCTCGAACCCGTGTCCCCTGCATTGGCAGGCGGTTTCTTCACCACTGTGCCACCAGGGAAGTCTGAGGTTTCAGTTTATTAATTTCTTACATGATAAAATTTAGATGAATTAACACACACAACCCTAAAACTTCATTCTACACTGCTGAAGCTGGGATTTCTGTGGACAGTCTTCCTCTGCAGCATATCTCATGTTGAAGTTCCAAAAGCCAGAGCTCTAATATGGATTAGGAAGGTTGGCTTTTGAAATTAACATCAAATACAGAGTAAAGACATCGCCCACCAGTTGTGATTATAACTAAATATATTTGAAAATGCATGTTTATTTAAATGATTGTTCTTCCCAGGTTTCACTTGTCAAATGTAAGCTCTGATAATTTGATTTTACTAATTCCAGAGCTGTTTAGGTCCCTGGCAATTAAAGAGAAGGCCTAATTTTTCTTTAAAGGGAGTGACTGACCATGTTTACTCGCCCTGTGTGGAGACATAAAAAAAAAAAAGCCAGATAAGTAGTTTAGGTTTTGTAGTCTACACAGTTCTCTGTCACATATTCTTTTTTTTTAATTGATTACTTATTGAAGTATAATTGATTTACAATGTTGTGTTAATTACCGCTACACAGCAAAGTGTTTCAGTTATACATACATACATATATATATAAACATACATATACACATTCTTTTTTTATACTCTTTACCATCATGGTTTATCACAGGATTTTTTTTTTTTTTTTTTTTTTTTTGGCTGTGTTGGATCTTCGTTGCAGTGCACAGCCTTCCCATTGCAGTGGCTTCTCTTGTTAATGGAGCACAGGCTCTAGGTGCAAGGGCTTCAGTAGTTGAAGCACACGGGCTTCAGTAGTTGCAGCATGTGGGCTCAGTAGCCGTGGCACACGGGCTTAGTTGCACCGCAGCATGTGGGATCTTCCCGGACCAGGGCTTGGACCCATGTCCCCTGCATTGGCAGGTGGATTCTTAACCACTGCACCACCAGGGCAGTCCTCTGTCAGACATTCTTTTGTTTTGTTTGTTCAACCCTTTAAAAGGTAGGCCTGGGATTTCCCCAGTGGCCCAGTGGTTAAGACACCATGCTTCCACTACAGGGGCGTGGGTTCAATCCCTGGTTGGGGGAAGTAAGATCCCACATGCCATGCTGCGCAGCCAAAAAAAAAATTTTTTTTAAATAAATAAAAAGCAGGCGTAATTTAGCCATGATTTGTCCATTCTTGGTTCAGATCCTAATACCTTCTCTGAGGCCAAAAACAGTAAAACATGTCTCTAAAGCCAGTGGTTCTCAACCCTGGCTAAGCATTAAAATAAAGAGCTTTTTAAAATAAAATTGATATGAGCCCTGCACTCTCAGCCCTGATTCAGATTCTTATATTGCTTTAATACCCTCCAGATGGTTCTCTAAACAGCTGGGGTCGAGAACCCTGGCTACAAACATTAACAGCTACCTCCAAAAATATAAATTTCCCCCAAGGAAAACAGCCTTTCACATTTCTATGCATTGTGGTTTAGCTCATAATCTCACTTGTTTACAGCCAGTTTTATAATAGGATCTGGACTTTCATGTAAACAAAATGCTCATTAGTAGTAATAATAGCTACTATAGAATAATTGCTTATTTTGTTCCTGGCTGCATTGCAAAGAGCTTAAAACTATGATGTAATTTAAACTTCACAACTCTATGGATACTATCACTAACATTTTACAGTTGCAGAAACAAGTTTAGGGATGTTAAGAAACTTGTGAGAGGGCTTCCCTGGTGGCACAGTGGTTAAGAATCTGCCTGCCAATGCAGGAGGCACGGGTTCGAGCCCTGGTCCGGGAAGATCCCACATGCCGCGGAGCAGCTAAGCCCGTGCACCCCAACTACTGAGCCTGTGCTCTAGAACCCAAGAGCCACAACTACTGAGCCCGCACGCCTAGAGCCCATGCTCTGCAACAAGAGAAGCCACCGCAATGAGAAGCCTGCGCACCACAACTAGAGAAAGCCCACATGCAGCCACGAAGACCCAACACAGCCAAAAATAAATGAAATTTGTTTTAAAAAAAGAAACTTGTCATAGCAATCACATCTGGAAGGTGCTGGGGTTGGGTTTTGAATCCAGATGTTTGACTTCAAAACTCCTATGTACAACTACTGTGTATCAACTACTTCTTTTAATAAATCAAAAAAAGAAAGGAAGAGAGAAAGAAATCATTGGTGACAGCTTCAAAACAGCATATTCTCCCCTGCTTCTAGCTGTTAATTTTTCAGAAGTCTTGGGAGTCTAATCTCAAACCACTCTAATCCAGATATTCCTCCCATAGGTAAGAAAAGGAAAGAACTCTTGCCTACTTATTTCTAGTTTGTATATATTCAAGCACTATATTCATTCAAAAACTGAGTGTGTTCCAGAAAGTGCATTTCAATACCGGGAACAAAACAGACAAGTCACTGCTTTCATGGCTTTTGCACTCAGCAACCAATTTAAGAGTTCATCTATAAATGAGGAATATGATCTATAAATTAGGAATAATGATATCTACCCTATAAAGTTGTGAGAATCAAATGCAATTCTACATAAAGTCCTTAGACGGTACCCAACACATAGTAAGTGGTCAATAAATGTTACATATTATTAGCATGCTCTAGCAAGAACTGAGTGAGCGCTGGGAATATAAAAATATATACCACTGGGGACCTCCCTGGCTGTCCAGTGGTTAAGACTCTTGAGCTTCCAATGTAGGGGGCGTGGGTTCAATCCCTGGTGGGAGGTGCGGCCAAAAATATACCACTGGATTTCTTAAACTCAATTTAGAAGTGGGAGACGAGTATCAACGGTAAGTCAAGTTGCTAGGGAGGGGCTCAGCATTGAGATAAAAGGTTCAGAGATGTTATGCCTGCAATGGGTCTTGAGGAAGGAAAATAATTTTGCCACACGATGCCGTAGTTTTTCCAACTAGTGTGAAGGAATAAAGGTGAGAGAACCGCTCCGAGTGGCTGGCTCCAGAATGGGACAGGGGAGAGGACAGTGCTAAAGGAAGATAAATCTATGAAAGCGGCCACGTTGGGAAGGTTCCTGTATCCCATCACAATTTAGGCTCTACCCTCGTATGCACTATGTCGTTGTATTTTTCCACTTGATAAGCCACACGATGAGACGTCATCATTGTGCCCCAAGAAAAAATTCACAAAACCATAAAAGACCTACTATTTTACCTAATGTTCAATGTTATATCCAAAGTAAGCCACAATAATCAGGGCGAAACTTGGGAAAGGGCCTGGAAAGCAGCACAGCTTCCTAGACGACAAACGACGAGAAACACATAGGCAAGAACGGGTACAAAATGGAGGACAGGACGGTAGAGAAAAGACTCCGCAAAAACCGCATGGGTGGAGCCTGACGTAATTGGAAGCAAGTCTAAACTCACATCCTTCCGTACTATTCGCTTGACTCTGACCCTTTTTCCTTGTCCATTGGCTACCGGGTTCTTCAATGTGTCAAAACAGCCAATCGCCTAGCCCCGTGGGTAAAGTCCTCCTTCCCCCCCGGGGGAGGAGCCAGAAGAGTGTACGGGGCCCAAGGCGCTTGCGCGGGCGCATGCTCCGCCGGTTAAAAGCGGATCCTTCTAGGAGGCGGTGTCGCAGTGTATGAATATTGATTACGCAGCGTCGCGCCGAACGCCCGCCCCTCTAGGTTGCCCGACGCTCGCAGCTCGCGCTCGGGCTCGCGATGGGGAAGAAGTCCCGGGCGGTACCCGGCCGTAGGCCTATCCTGCAGCTCTCTCCGCCAGGTCCGCGGAGCAGCACGCCGGGCCGGGACCCAGAGCCGGACCCCGACACCGAGCCGGACTCGGCGGCGGCGGCGGCGCCCAGCCAGCCAGCCCCGGCGGCGCCGACGACGACGACCGCGGTCACTGCCGCCGCGGCTCCGGACGACTCACCTTCAGAAGGTAAGCGTGCGCGAGGGGCCGCGGCGCCTAGGTGGGGCGTCCGAAACTCGAGCTCGGGGCTCGCGGCCTAGGCCTCTCGGGCGAGTCCTAGGAGGAAGAGAAACCCGGGCGGGCGGCGTCCGTATCCGAGGCCTTTTTGCGTGCGGCCTGCGGTGAGGACGGCTGTGAGCCCAAAGCTGCGGAAGGGGCGGCGGAGCCGTGTGCGCCCGGCCGGAGCCGACCCAGAGGCGCCATCTCTGGTGCAGGGATTGGCCCGGGCGCCCAGTCTGCTCAACGTCTATTCTTGGCTTTGAATAACTTACGGGGTAAATGTGAGAGTATGCGTTTCCGCGTCCTAGGCTTGGTGACCGTGGAACCTGCCGTTTCCTACACGGCATCGGCTTTTCCTTTTCGTTTTTGTTGAAATTGAGAGAGACCCTTTAGAAGTGAGCATACCATTTTTATTATGCCAGCTAAAATGTAAGTAACCCCTAGTTGGCAGGTTTCCCAAAAATCCCTGGAGAGGTGGTGTTTGTGGGTTCCCAAGTACTTGTGTTTATCCCTAGAATGGTACTTGGGTTAAGAATAACCGGACTGGGCTATACTGCAGGGGCCAGACGCCGGAAAAGCCCCGACCATTTCAGGTTTAAAAAACAAAAAAAAAATCACGTTGGGTGGCTCTTACGAAAAAAATGCTCTAGTTGTGCTTTTCGTAAAAGCCTTCTGGTAGCCTGGAGAAGATTTATTCTGTGTGTGTATTTTAACTTTGGATTATTTCAGATGTAATTTTTATATACGGTGTTTAAATTCTTAATGTTAAAGCCGCTAGGCAGATGGAAGATTCTAGTTATACTGGTTTTCTTTATTTGGGTTAGTGATGAGTTACAGCTACCCTGTTTTTAAATTGATGAAATCTAGACTTGAGAAGTCACAGATTGTTTTGTCACCTGTATAGTTTTTTCTGTGTTCCATCGTCTGACTGTAGTTTTCTTTTGTTTGCTTTTTTAAATCCAGATGAACAGGAGGTGGTGGTGGAGGTTCCTAGAGTTCAGAATCCTCCCAAACCAGTCATGACCACCAGGCCCACTGCCGTTAAAGCAACAGGTATAGTTTTTTTTTCATCTTTTCTACATTAGGATCAAACCGTGTTTGTATGTAGTGTTTTGATGAATGTTTCAGTGTTGCTAATTTATATTCCTCCCATAAAATGGAAATTTTAAATCTTTGTGAGGGCTTGTTGGTATATATACTTCAACCAATGTAAAATAATTTTTTTTTATTTATTTATTTATGGCTGCGTTGGGTCTTCATTGCTGCGCACGGGCTTTCTCTAGTTGCAGGGAGCGGGGGCTCCTCTTCGTTGTGGTGCACAGGCCTGTCACTGCGGTGCCTTCTCTTGTTGCGGAGCACGGGCTCTAGGCACGCGGGCTTCGGTAGTTGTGGTGCGTGGGCTCTAGAGCGCAGGCTCAGTAGTTGTGGCACACGGGCTTAGTTGCTCCGCGGCATGTGGGATCTTCCCAGACCGGGACTGAAACCCATGTCCCCTGCATTGGCAGGCGGATTCTTAACCGCTCTGACACCAGGGAAGTCCCTTAACCAATGTAAAATTTGCTGTTCCCTTTTCTCTGTACCCAAATTACTTTGTACTACTTTTTCTACTGATGCTATTTTGTAACTAGTTTTCTAGCTCCCCATTATCTTGGCATTCTTTAGGGACACCAACAGTGTCTTTTCATTGTGTTATTTCTCTAACACACAGCTTTGATTGGTACCTAGCAAATGTTTGTGCAGCTGAAAATTGCTCTTATTGATTATTTTTTAAGCATGAAGGAATATTTGCAGTGATGGTTTTGTAGACAAACCTGGGTTCAAATCACCACTCTAGCATTCATACTAAAACCTCAGGACATCATTTATCTGTAAAATAGATCTTACAGCCCTAAGTTATTTTGATGATTAAATTGAACAATATATATAAGTTTCTAACACAGCAAGTGCCAAGAATGTTAGTTTTCTTTACTCTTTATGTATCTTGAAAGATTAAAATATGTTTTGATACTAAATATTCTATAATTGGTAGTAATTTTATTCTTCTGAATTGCAGGACTTTTTGTACTATGTGACACCTGAAATAATAGATGCTTGTTCCCCCCTGCCCCGTATTTGCCACTTAAAAAAAAAGTATGGGTTGGAAAAGGTAAAACCACATTGTGAGAGAAATTTCAGAACTAGGAAATAGCATTTTGTATTTGTAAACTACATATATTATTACATTTGGGTCTTCTAAGGATTATGTGCAATGGATAGAATTTAAATGTTCTACGAGAAATTTCCTTGGTTGCAGTGTCAGTCAGCACTTCAGACCTTTGTGTGCCTTGTGAACAGAACTGTTTTCATTCTGTTCAGCTTCATCCTGCGGCATAAGAATATATCAGCTTTACACTCCATCCCTCCCCACTGCCATTGGCAACCACAGGTCTGTTCTCTATGTCAGTGAGTCTGTTTCTGTTTCGTAGGTAGGTTCATTTGTGTCATATTTTGGATTCCACATATAGGTGATATCATGTAGTGTTTGTCTCTTTCTGACTTGCTTCACTTAGTATGATGGTCTCTAGTTCCGTCCATGTTGCTGCAAATGGCATTATTTCTTTTTTTTTTTTTTTTTAATTGCGGTGCGCTGGCCCCTCACCGCTGCGGCTTCTCCCGTCGTGGAGCACAGGCTCCGGGCGCACAGGCCCAGCGGCCATGGCTCACGGGCCCAGCCGCTCTGCGGCTTGCGGGATCCTCCTGGACCGGGGCGCGAACCTGCATCCCCTGCATCGGCGGGCGGACCCGCGACCACTGCGCCACCAGGGAAGCCCCATTTTTTTTTTTTTTTTAATAACTGAGTGGTATTGCATTGTATATATGTGCCACATTTTCTTTATCCATTCTTCTGTCAATGGACATTTAGGTTTTTCAGATATTCTGTTTCTTCTTGACTCAATTTTGGTTATTAGCATCTTTCTAGGAATTTGTCTGTTTTAACAAAGTTGTCTGTTTGTTGCTATAATTAGTTCAGAATATTCTCTCATAATCTGTAAGGTCAGTTATGAAGTCCATTCTTTCATTTCTGGCTTTGGTAATTTGTGTCTTGTCTCTTATTTTTTTTGGTTAATATAGCTAAGTTTTGTCAATTTTGTTGGCCTTTTCTCAGCATCAAATTTGGTTTCGTTGATTATCTCTATTAATTTTTTTGTGTCATTGATTTCTGCTTTTAATATTTATCATTTCTTTCCTTCTATTTGCTTTATAATTGTTTGCTCATTTTTTCTAGTTTCCTATGGTGAACGCTTGAGTTGTTGGGTTGAGATACCTTTTTTCTTTTTTGACTTAAGGCAATAAATTCTCCTCTAAGCAAAAAAAAAAGAATATATCAGCTTTATTCATTTCTTACTTACTAGTTGGTATACGCATAGGAAAAAGTTTAACAAAAACAAAAGGGAAGCAATTTTCCATTATTATTTGCATGGCTTTGTGAAACTGTAGATACTCAAGAATTGATATATATATATGTATATATTTTTTAAATTAATTTATTTAATTTATTTTTGGCTGCGTTGGGTCTTCGTTGCTGTACCCGGGCTTTCTCTAGTTGCGGCGAGTGGGGGCTACTCTTTGTTGCAGTACACGGGCTTCTCATTGCAGTGGCTTCTCTTGTGATGCATGGGCTCTAGAGCGCAGGCTCAGTAGTTGTGGCCTACGGGCTTAGTTGCTCCACGGCGCCGTGGGATCTTCCCGGACCAGGGGTTGAACCCGTGTTCCCTGCATTGGCAGATGGATTCTTTAACCACTGCGCCACCAGGGAAGTCCCTTGATATATTTTTTTAAAGATGATTTTAGTTAAAGAATTTACTTTTATCACTATAAACATGCTGAATTTCTTTGCACAAAAATGAAATTTAAATGAAATTTAAATTTTAAGTTATTAAAGTATGCTTTTATAATATAGTAGAGAAGCATATGTAGTATTTTTATGCTAACAGATATTACGGTAAATGCATGTGAAATTATCTAAGGGAAAATTTAGAATAAGTTCTGTTAAATTAGGCCAACAGACTACCATGATAGTCAACAGTATTTAAGCATCTTCTAGAAAAGGGTATTTAATGTGGTTCCATAGATGAGTGTCAGACATCTGTGAATCCCCTGAAATTGCACACTCAAATGTGTCTTCCTGAGAGAAGGTCCACAGCTTTTATCATTTTGATTGTTAATAGCTTTCTGTGACCAAAAGAGTTAAAAATCACTGTTCAGTGTTATGAGGAAATAGAGTTTCTAAGGGGCATAAGGCACAGTTACTGTTTGAAGCTTATCAGGAAAGTAAAGTATATATCTAAGAAATAAATAATTTACTGCCCGATATCATTAGTTAATTTGCAAATTGTGTGGCACCATCCATTAGAGGTAAGCATATTGAGGTTTGAGGAGTCAGTACTCCTCAAAAAAGACTGCTAAGGACTGGCTCTGAAGATTGGCCTTGTTTCCTCTGGCTTCATTTAGCAACAGCTTCTCAGTAGTAGTCTAGAAGCCTGGTCCTGTGAAGCTTTTGGCTTTCTAAGATTATGCAATTTTGTATAGTATTGTGAGATTTTTTTTTAGTGTTATTCTAAATGCATGGCTGTTTTTATTAATGTATAGACTAAATTTTCAGAGATGTAATTAGAACTTGTTTCATGACTTGATTTTATCTTTTATTCCTTTAGAGTTACCTTTTGTCCCCTTAACATCATTTTATGTAATCCCATAATGGTCTGATTAATCATAAAGTGATATTGCATCTGGCACTATGCTGTAATTTGCTTTTCCCGTCCCCTGTTTGAGAGCATTTGAGTTGTTTACAGTTTTTGGTTATTTAAATAAAAGCTTTGTGCAAAAAAATTTTTGTAATTATTTCTTAGAGTTATATTCTCAGAGATGAGATTATCTAGCTATAAGAAACTTTGAGAGTTTTGTAGTTCTTGGTATATGTTACCAGATTGTTCTTAAATATTGTATCAGTTTATGGTGTCTCTAACAGTATTAAGTATGTGTCTTTCCCCCAAATGCTGCGTTTAATCGTTTTCATTTACTTTGCTATTTAATTGTCATTATGTTATCAGGAGTTTGGAAGAGGTTTTAAGTGTGTAATATGAAAAGCTCTGAGTTGAAGAGAAAAAGACTAGGTGGAGCCTTGGCTAAACCTTTTTTTAAAAAATAAATTTATTTATTTTATTTATTTATTTTTGGCTGCATTGGGTCTTCGTTGCTGCCCGCTGTCTTTCTCTAGTTGCGGGGAGCGGGGGGCTACTCTTTGTTGCGGTGCGCTGGCTTCTGACTGCGGTGGCTTCTCTTGTTGCAGAGCACGGGCTCTAGGCGCACAGGCCCAGTAGTTGTGGCACACGGGCTTAGTTGCTCCGCGGCATGTGGGATCTTCCCGGACCAGGGTTTGAACCCGGGTCCCCTGCGTTGGCAGGCGGATTCTTAACCACTGCGCCACTAGGGAAGCCCTTGGCTAAACCTATTGCCCTAGAGACCCACTCTGAGCCTGGGGAATTACCCCTGCTTGGGAATTTTGTAGTCAAAATTCCACACGGCTCACCTGGTTGGAACCTTTTATCAAAAGATATAGACTTAAAGAACTAAGGCCAGTGATTATTATTGTCTCTGAACTAAGAAGTGTGTTTATATAAAAATATAAATTTCCCATCCTCCGCCTTCCCTGAAAAACCCATCAGTGCTGAATACTAAAATGCAGATTTTTTCTGTACAGAAATGTCTGATGTAGTTCTATCTTTATCTCTTGTTCAGAAAACGTGGAAAATTGACTGGTATGACCCCACCCCCAAAATGAGATATAATATATTTGGTAACTGGAAAATGGAGATACTGTGAAATATCCATTTAAGAATCTTCCTAATCAGTTTAAAATAATATTTTGGAAATTGATAGTGTAACAACTTAGCTATATACTAAAAAAATAATGAGGGTCAGATTTATGTGGCTAAAACGATGAATGTGAACTTTTGTATGATAAATGAAGCAATTTGTGTTCATGTTTAGGTGAATCCATGAATTTGTTTACAGAATTATGACAGAGAAAACTAGGTTTTACCTCCTGATAAATCTGTTCAGTTACCAAGGCACTGGAAAATTTAGTCTTATTAATAGCTGCAAAGTCTAGCTAGACTTAAATATTTCATATACCTATTATAATAAAATGATATATGAAGAGGGTATATGCTCACTTAATTGTAACATTAGAGTAGCCACAGGTGATACAAAAGGAAGTGGCATAAACATTGATCAACTAGTAAAAAAGTGTATCATTTCAGTTTTTTTTTTTAAGAAGGAAATTGCACTGCAGCCTCACAGAGGCCATGCCTAATACCATTTGAGTGGGAATTTTGGTTTTAGCTGGGTTTTTGTTTAGCTGGGTATTTGTTGCTAACCTAGCATGTTAGGTTCTGTTTTAATTTGTCACTTCTTTTTTGAGGAAAAAAAAATCATTGAAAAAGAGCTTTGTTTTTCACTTTGAAAATCTCCTTGTTTCATTTACTAAACCCTAATTGGTTTACTTGTTTGAGATGGACACGTAAAACAACAAATTCTAAAGTCAGGATATACTATGTGTTATTTTGACAGAGGGAGTATGAGGTTGAATAATTGAGCATATATTTTGAAAAGGATGTCAAGTTGCTATGCAGATTGATTTTATTAGCTCTAAGTGCATAGTCAATTTGTACCTCTTTTTGGTAGTTCATTGAAGACTTTTTTGAGGTTCTACAAGTAAACTAAATGGCTAAAGAATCATATTTTCTCTTGGATACTTCCTAGGACTTTTTGACATTGTTATAAACGTTGCTTACCTTTTTGTTTCCAGGAGGTCTGTGCTTACTTGGTGCATATGCTGACAGTGACGATGAAGAGAGTGATGTTTCAGAAAAACCAGCACAGTCTAAGGAAGCAAATGGAAACCAGTCAGCTGATATTGATAGTACATTGGCCAACTTCCTAGCGGTTAGTGGTGCTTTTGTTTGGGTTTTTAGTTATTGAACACTTTGGGATCTGAATTTCAAGTGGTTAGCCTACTTGTCAGTCTATGTCTGTCTCTCCTCCTTTTTTTTTAGTCTCTCCCCATCTCTCCTCTTTTTGTGACAGTTGTAAGGAGAAAAATGGGGAAGAGGAGGGTTTTTTTTGTTTTGTTTTGTTTTTTCAGTATGCGGGCCTCTCACTGTTGTGGCCTCTCCCGTTGCTCCGGACGCGCAGGCTCAGCGGCCATGGCTCACGGGCCCAGCCACTCTGCGGCATGTGGGACCTTCCCGGACCGGGGCGCGAACCCGTGTCCCCTGCATCGCCAGGCGGACTCTCAACCACTGCGCCACCAGGGAAGCCCAAGAGGAGGGTTTTGACTTGGGAAGCTGAGACTTAAGCTTCTCAAGTCAAAACCCTGTGTGTGTGGGATTTTTTTTTTTTTTAAGTGATGGCCATTTTTCTGGTTTAATGTGATTAATGAGTTTGTCACTGTTTTCATTCTAAAGGAGATTGATGCTATAACAGCTCCTCAGCCTGTAGCTCCTGTAGGAGCTTCTGCTCCACCTCCAACTCCACCTCGGCCAGAGCCAAAGGAATCAACATCTGCCCTTTCTTCCACCACCCCAAATGGGACAGACTCAACCCAGACTGCAGGGTGGCAGTATGATACTCAGTGTTCACTGGCAGGAGGTAAACTTGATCCTTTGAGTTTTAAAGAAATCTAAAATGTAGTTCTTAAAGGTGTCCTAGGCATTGAGGTTCCCAAAGGTGAAAGCCTGTGTGCTTTAGCCCCAGGCTTTAGAATTCCGGCTTCTTAAATACAGTATTTAGAGAATGAGAACGGCTAGGGTATATTTTTACCTACTGAAAGATAATTGTTTGCCTTTTAACCAGTAGCAGATTATGCTCGGTAAATAATAAAAGCCATTATTTTAAAAAGTATTTTGGGGTTCAGAATACATTTTTCAACTATCAAACTGCTTTTTTAAACCATGTTTGCAAAGATGACTGAGGAGGGGGGAGTGGCCCCCCCAGGGAACATTTGACAGTGTTTGGATTTCTGGCTGTCACAGCAGAGGGTGGTAGTGGATGGTGAGGGGAGGGTTTACTGCATCGGCTGGAGAGAGGCAAGGATGCTGGTGAACACTACCTCGGACTGCCTCCACAACAGAGAAGTGCCCTGCCCAGTTGTTAACAACCTAACAGTGTTAGGTTGTTATAGCTTTAGAGTTGACTTGAGATAGAAGGTCAGAGTTGTGTGGGAATACGTGCTTCTTAAAATTTGTTTCATTTTCTTCTAGTTGGAATTGAGATGGGAGATTGGCAGGAGGTCTGGGATGAGAACACAGGATGCTATTATTATTGGAACACACAAACAAATGAAGTGACTTGGGAATTACCCCAGTATCTTGCCACCCAGGTGCAGGGATTACAACATTACCAGCCCAGGTAAGAACAGACTTGAAAAAAAAGTTACTAGAAGGAAATCAGAGTCTTATCTTTTGCTGATAATATTTGCCTTCTGTTTCTCTTGCTAAGTATATTTTTTTTAGTTCCGTAACAGGTGCTGAAGCTAGTTTTGTGGTAAATACAGACATGTATACTAAGGAGAAAAATATTTCAGTTTCCAGT
The DNA here is from genome assembly GCF_005190385.1 of Monodon monoceros. Taxonomy (NCBI): domain Eukaryota; kingdom Metazoa; phylum Chordata; class Mammalia; order Artiodactyla; family Monodontidae; genus Monodon; species Monodon monoceros. The sequence goes on along the minus strand of NW_021703784.1, from coordinate 94,824,864 downwards.
AGTAAAAGTGCACCAGTCATAACCAAGCGAGAAGTTAAAAAGGTCAGTGTTACAACTTAACTCATCTGCTTATTTTCACATCTAAAGAACTTGAATGTTACTCTGTCGCAGGTATATAAGCCTTCTGTTAATATTTTACAGCATAGATGTGAAACAGTATAAATTTTGTTTCTTAAAGTTTTACACAATCTGTGTCTGTTTATTATATGGCATTTATAGCAGTTACCCAGTTCAGTGGTGCTTTTGGAGCTTTAGGGTGCAATAGAGGCTCCTTGAGTCGTTGTGAAGGACATGGGAGCAGCCAAGCAGGCAACGCTTCGGGTCCCCTTCTCTGCTTCAGAATAGTTGTATTTTGGGATTCCACCTTTTTTTTTTTTTTTTTAATATAAAGATTGGCGACCTTAAAAACTACTACTAATAAAACTTGACCATTTTTGTAATCTCATCAGTAAGAAAAGTAAGTTGTACTCTACAGAGAGAATGTGTTGAATTTTAATTTATCTTGAATTTTTGAATGATGACGGAGTTGTATCAAAAAATGCTTTTACAGGGCTTCCCTGGTGGCGCAGTGGTTGAGAGTCCGCCTGCCGATGCAGGGGACACGGATGGGTTCGTGCCCCGGTCCGGTAAGATCCCACATGCCACAGAGCGGCTGGGCCCGTGAGCCATGGCCGCTGAGCCTGCGCGTCCGGAGCCTGTGCTCTGCAATGGGAGAGGCCACAACAGTGAGACGCCTGCGTACCGCAAAAAAAAAAAATGCTTTTACAGAATAAGTTCACCTTTACACCTGTAAGAGGGAGGTAGAATAAATATCCCAGTGGAGGAGGTAGACACTTTAAATGTAATCACACATTTCATTTTAGAAATATTTCACTTTCCTCTGAATCACCTTCACAGCATATTTGTGAAGTTATCTCATCATACAGAAGAGGAAGATGAAGATTTATCCAGTCATATGTTGAACTGGCAAGATTCTGATCTTATTTAAATCTGCCTCTGTTTCTTACTAGTCTGCCTTTTGGTGTACAGAGAATAGAAGAAAAGATATGTTTGAGTCCCACCCAGAACTGTAATACTGCCTTCCTAAAGGAGCAATGTTTCCATTATACATCTGTAAAGAAAATGGTACAAGCATGTACACTAATCTGATGGGAGTCAGTGGTTTTTAAGAATATCCAGTGACTGAAAATTATGGTCGTTTTTATTTTTATTTATTTATTTATTTATTTCTGTGGTACGCGGGCCTCTCCCTGTTGTGGCCTCTCCCGCTGCGGAGCACAGGCTCCGGATGCGCAGGCTCAGCGGCCATGGCTCACGGGCCCAGCCACTCCGCGGCATGTGGGATCTTCCCGGACCGGGGCACAAACCCGTGTCCCCTGCATCGGCAGGCGGACTCTCAACCACTGCACCACCAGGGAAGCCCTATGGTCGTTTTTAACACGAACAATTAAATGTACTGTATATTTAGGTGAGATTTCTTTGAAAGTTAAGCGAAATTATTTTATTCTTTACAGGAAGTGAATGAAGGAATTCAAGCTCTGTCAAATAATGAGGAGGAGAAGAAAGGGGTGGCAGCATCACTGCTTGCTCCTTTATTGCCTGAGGGAATAAAAGAGGAAGAAGAGAGATGGAGAAGAAAAGTAATTTGTAAAGAAGTAGAGCCAGTTTCAGAAGAGAAAGAAACAAGTACAACAGAAGAAGCAACAATAGTAAAGCCACAAGAAAGTCTGTTGGACGGTGTGGAAGACCCTACTCAGGAGGATATTTGCAGTGTTGTTCAGTCTGGAGAAAGTGAAGAGGAAGAAGAACAAGATACCCTGGAGCTGGAGCTGGTTTTGGAAAGGAAAAAAGTAAGTTTTTGAAGTTCTGTTAGATGTATTTTCTTCCTTCGGAACTGTCATACTCTGGGATTGCTGTGCTCAATTTACAGCCATCGTTGGGATTTTGTTTTTCTTATCCTTTCACCTAGATATGCTTATGTAATAAAAACTTGAACTATGGAGTTGTAGTTCTTTTGGTCCCTGATGATGCTTTTGGTAGTTGACAACCAATAAAGACTAACGTTGTTATGATTTAAGGATAGATACAGTAAGTAATGTATATCTTTGGTTTAGCTTCTTAACAGACAAACATTGCGAATTCTTGTGATAATTTGGTTTTTAACCCAACAGTTAAAGTACAAGTTGACTTCCAGTGATCACCTGTGGTATTGTGTGTATAGTTAAGTGGACCTTATGGGAATTCCCTAGCAGTCCAGTGGTTAGGACTTGGCGCTTTCACTGCCTGGGCCTGGGTTCCATCCCTGGTCAGGGAACTGAAATTCCACAGACTTCTATGCGGCCAAAAAAAAAAAAGGAAAAAGAAAAGTGGGCCTTGTGGGAAGATAACAGGAGAATTTAAGAGGAACCCATTATTTCATGTGCTTTCCTTCTAAGATAAATGGTCCACAGGAAACTTTCTGATTGAGAAGTTGATTTTTACTTATTTTCTGCCCTGATTTTTATTGGAACAGTTTTATCTACTGCTGCCTTGAGTATATACGAAGCAAAGTCTTAACAGGTGTTATAGCAGTAAATCACTTTGAAGCTTCCCCCTTTTGAAAAATTTGAAGCTGTGGAGAGGGACCAGCGAAAGTTGAGCTTTATCCTTTGTGTACATGTATTAGAAAATTTGTTCATGGATCTTTAGAACCTATACCCTTTAAATCAGTATTTGTTAACTGTAATCATGAATAAACATTTATTGAGTAACAATAGGATTTGGAGCATAATGATCAATCCTGATGGAAAAATGTATTAAAAAATACTTATTGTCCTCAAAGGATTTAAATTCCAAAAACACATGGCTGTCATTCTTGCTACTCACACAAATAAATGTTGGTAAACAGTTAATTCCTGTTCGTCGTAGGCAGAGCTGCGAGCCTTGGAGGAAGGAGATGGTAGTGTGTCAGGGTCTAGTCCGTGTTCTGATATCAGCCAGCCAGCATCTCAAGATGGAATGCGTAGACTTATGTCTAAAAGAGGAAAATGGAAGATGTTTGTTCGAGCTACCAGTCCAGAATCTACCAGCCGGAGTTCTAGCAAAACTGGACGAGAGACTCCAGAAAATGGAGAAAGTGGTAATGTGTGCTTTAATTAAACTTGAGAGTTGAAAGATGTAGAGGAGAAATCCCTCTTACCCTTTTCTGTTTTCTCTTCAGCAAATAGAACGATATAGCACTTTTACCCTTTTAGGAAATGCGGGGAAGGAAACTTCTGCCTTTTCCTGCTCCACCTCTAGTGGAGCAGTAAGAAATTGAGAGGCTAGAATCCATCGGGCTGTGTATTCACTACTGATTCGGGATAACTTCTCCCTCAAAAACAAAAAAATGAGATTGGGTCTCTCCCCCCCTTTTCTTTTTATCACTCACTACGGTAATTGTGATAATCTGCATAAAGACCGTGGATTCTCTTTATCTCTCTATTACCAGTTGGTGAACACGGCAGGCAAAGCCCACCTCTGGCAAACCCAGCCTCATCTTCCCTCTCTGTGTACAAGTTGTCCAGCCTTTGGTTGGGTGTGTAGATAGTCTGGTACTGTCATGAGGACCCAAGTCATCTTCAGGGTAATACAGAGGAGAACCTGCTGCATTTTTGCAGTCTGTTACCAGAACTAACTAATTTTAATCACCAAACCTTAGTTGAGTGTACCAAGCAGAAGGTACCTTATAGGTTACAGTTTAAAAATAACAAGTAAACAAAAACACAGGTAATAAATAAATGCAAACATCCTTGAATTTTTCTTTCCAATCAACCATATAGAAGAATATGAAGTAGAATTCTAAAAGTGCCCCTCCCCCTTCATCTTTTCACTGTTTTCATGCCCTACCCTGAGGTCCATTTTCTTTATTTTTTTATCTACATATATTCTTCTAGACCTTTTCCTCTTTTTTTATATACGTTGGTGGTTTTGTATGTGTATGTGTGTAATGTGCATATGTAAATTTTACCATAGGTGAGATTAACCATATGGATTGTTAGACATACTTTTTTGTTTAACAAGGTCTTGAAAATTGTTTTTAACTACTGAGTAGTATAGATGTCTTCATTTAACTCTTTCCCCATTGATGGACATTTGTGTCCTTGTTTCACTCTTAGAAGTAATATTACATTCATTTTATCCCAAAAAAGTATAAATATTAGCCATTCAAATATCCATCAAAAGAGTAGTGGATAAATTGTGATGTATTCTTCCAGTTGAATACTAAGCAGCAGTAGAAGATGAATGATCCATTGCTATATGCAGTAACATGGATGAATGTCAGGAACAACAATGTTGAATTTAAAAAGCCACAGAAGAATGCATATGTTAGTGCTGCATGTATATAAGTTGAAAACTAAGCAGAAATATTGTGCTTAAAGATCTATCCATGATGAAAGTAGAGGCATTTACCAACACCATCAGGGTGTGTCTGGTGCGAACGTGTTGGGGGAGAGGCACAGGGAGCTTCGAGGCGTTATTAATAGTCTTCTGTTAGGCTGGGTTGTAGTTACTTGAGTGCTCATGTTTTTTAAATATATTATGCTCATTAGTTAATGATACTATGCAATTAAAATAATGCTCTAGTAAACACCTTGGTACATCTGTCTTTATGCAGATTTTAGTACCATTATAGTATAGATTCCCAGTGGTATATTGCTAGGTCAAGGGGTATGTGCATTTTCATTTGATAGATCCTGCCTAACTGCCCTCCAAAATAATCAAGTCTTAGAGCTCTAGCAGTGCTTAAAATTGTTAAATTCTTAAACCTGCCATCAACTGTAAGATGTCTAATATACCAATGAACTATAAACTAGTAAGTGAGAGAGTAGAAAGATTTGGTTTTAGACAATATGAAAATGCAGAAGGAATATTAATGATCAAATAAAAAGAACAAGGCCATTGTATGAAAAGGTTAAGTACTTAATACAAAATTTTAGGCTAATGAAAGCTGTTGAGAGTGATGTTAAAGTCACATTTCTTCTCTAGATCAAATATTAACCAGCGTTAAGAAAAGGTACTCAAATTTGTTTTTAGTCTGTGATCCTCCAGAGAGATTGATTTACATTGTATATGTGGATTCGTTTGGTAAGCAGGTGTTAAGCAAACATAACAAAGAGTTCATATCTTTTAGTCCATTTAAGTATGTGGTAAACCTACCTATTCTTTTTTGGAGATTCCCACTACCAGCAGACAGCACCAACCAGAAGAGTAGGTAGGTCCAATAAAGGCTGTCTACAGGTGTTAACCAGTTCAGGAAGGGAGTTATTTGGTATTTTAATATGCTGCTCTGGTCTTGAAAGCCTTTTTTTTTAAAATAAATTTATTTGTTTTTATTTTTCGGCTGCGTTGGGTCTTCATTGCTGCGCATGGGCTTTCTTTCATTGCGGTGCACGGGCTTCTCATTGCAGTGGCTTCTCTTGCGGAGCACGGGCTCTAGGCACATGGGCTTCAGTAGTTGTGGCACGTGGGCTCAGTAGTTGTGGCTCGCGGACTCTAGAGGGCAGGCTCAGTAGTTGCGGCACGCAGGCTTAGTTGTTCCACAGCATGTGGGATCTTCGCGGACCAGGGCTTGAACCCGTGTCCCCTGCGTTGGCAGGCGGATTCTTAACCACTGCACCACCAGGGAAGCCCTGAAAGCCTTTTTATCAAAACTCATTTGATAAAGAACCGTTAGATATTCTAGCTTTTGTAAATAATTGAAGCCATGATTTTCTGGAAGAGAAGATTAGAAAAGATTAATAGATGAAGGAGGAAGGGAAAGCAGAAACTTCTTGGTAATGTGGTAAAACAAAGTAAATCATGTATATAGACACATTTTAAGAAAGGTGATTATAGGGGCTTCCCTGATGGTGCAGTGGTTAAGAATCTGCCTGCCAGTGCAGGGGACGCAGGTTCGAGCCCTGCTCCAGGAAGATCCCACATGCCGTGAAACAACTAAGCCCGTGCGCCACAACTACTGAGCCTGCGTGCTGCCACTACAGAAGCCCGCACTCCTAGAGCTCGTGCTCCACAACAAGAGAGGACACCGCAATGAGAAGCCTGCACACCACAACGAAGAGTGGCGCCCGCTCGCCACAATTAGAGAAAGCCCGTGTGCAGCAATGAAGACCCAATGCAGCCAAAAATAAATAAATAAATTTATTTTTAAAAAAAGAAAGGTGATTATAAAGGATTAAATTTTTTGGCTCTTTAGAGACAGTAGGTTGATAAGTCACTAGGGCTTCCTTAATATGTAAGGAGAAAACAGGCAAAGGAGAGCACTAATAACTTTCAGATACTTGCTACAGGGTAAGAAAATGTATTTGGGGCTCTATTAGTATTGGTCCTTTTTTTTTAATTTTATTTTTTTTATTGAAGTATAGTTGATTTACAATGTGCCAATCTGTGCTGTACAGCTAAGTGACTCAGTTATACACATATAGACATTCTTTTTTTTATATTTTTTCATTATGGTTTATCAGAGGATATTGAATATAGTTCCCTGTGCTATAGAGTAGGACCTCGTTGTTTACAGTCCTTTTGGTTTAATTTCACATATTTTCTTTTTTAGCAATTGGTGCTGAAAATTCAGAAAAAGTAGATGAAAATTCGGACAAAGAGATGGAAGTAGAAGAATCTCCAGAAAAGATTAAAGTACAAACAGCACCTAAAGTAGAAGAAGAACAGGACTTGAAAGTATGTATATTACTTAATGCAATTTGACAAATAAGTATTTTTAAATTGGCGAACCATTTTAAATAGGCCAACTACTTTCTTTTAGCAAGTAGTAAAAAGTAATCTTTACTATCTCCAAATATAAATCATTTATTTGGTTAGGTGAAAAGGTTATATTTAAGGCTGAAATAAGGAGCTATGAGACTGACTTGATGTAGAGAAATTATCTAAAAATAAATTCTAAATGCTTAATTACTTATAAGTAAGTCTCCATTGGAAAGCAGTAGCTTATCAAATAGAGGCTTCTCTAGTTTGGAAGTACTAAAGAGACTCAAGTTACAAATTTAATTCCTGCATGAACTACTTGTCCTTACACAAAGGCATATTTGTTTCCAATTTCATTTCTGTTGCTAATGTCATGAGAAGAATTGGACCAAGTAAGTATGTGGCTCTTAAAAGTGTGATCTGTTGGAAAAACCACTTAGCATATTCTTTTGACTTGAAAGAGTTTGTCCACTCACCAGCTAGTGTACAGCCATGTAGATGGGACTGGGAGAATTAATTTTGTTCAGTGTGGGGCTAGTGTAAGCAATTAGTAATGGATAAATGATGGCTTGGACAATATTGGGGGTTATGTCATTTAGGACCTATTTTCAACTTCCATATCGTATTAGAGTAGACAGTGCGTCTAATTTCTCTTGACCTTGTCTCATTATTTAACACTTTGTTATGTGAATTATTTTACTGTAAATTAGGGTTTTATCTTGTACATAACTAGTTGCGGTATGTGAGAAAGGCTGTTTATAGGCAGACCCATTTTTCTAGTATCTTCAACGATAAATGAAAGATTTTACATAATAAAGACAATTTTGCTGACTCTGTTTTTATTTTTCCTTTTTTTTCTTTCCTGCATTACAGTTTCAGATTGGAGAACTGGCAAATACCCTGACAAGTAAATTTGAATTCTTAGGCATTAATAGGCAGTCCATCTCCAACTTTCATGTGCTACTTTTACAGACTGAGGTAATTTAGCCATTTTTAATATAAACAGTCAATGAAATGCTGTGAATGAAATGCTGTGTGTGTGAGGAATCTGTCTTATTTATGTTTCAGTCCTAAATTTAAATTTTTAGTCTTGATGTATATTTGAAGCACCAACCCAGGAAATAAAACTATGTATTAGCCAAAGCAAAACATAATTATGGAAGTAAATACTGAGAGTTTGTGTATGATGATGGCACTTAACCCCCTTGAACTGGCATGTATTCTGTTCTTCTAAGAAATTAAAATTCTGTTCATAGTGATGATGAGACCACATAATGCTGAAAGTACTTTGTAAGTGTTAAAGCATTATAGACTTTTTTGGCGGGGCGCGGGCAGGGGTGGCACTCAGCTTTTGGGATCTTAGTTCTCCCACCAGGGATCACACCCGGGCCCACGGCAGTGAAAGCGAGGAGTCCTAACCACTGGGTCGCCGGGGAATTCCCTATAGGTCTACTTAAAAAGAGAAGTTCTTGTTTGCTCTTCAGAGTTCTCCAAAATGAGACTGGACCCCAGTACTGTCAAACCTCCAACATCTGTGAAAATGAGTAGCAGTAGTTTTGTTTTTCCCTTTGGACTATATTAAGATGGTTCCCCAGTAACTTTATTTTTTGGGTAGATAGTTCATTCAATTAAGTAATGTTATTAATCAAAATTAAAGGTTTAGTTCTTAAGGAAATCAGTCAGCTTCCTACAGGAATTCCTTACCTAATCCTATTTATTGTAAAGTACACAGGAATTCCTGTGTACTTAATTGAATGAACTATCTACCCAAAAAATAAAGTTACTGGGGAACCATCTTAATATAGTCCAAAGGGAAAAACAAAACTACTGCTACTCATTTTCACAGATGTTGGAGGTTTGACAGTACTGGGGTCCAGTCTCATTTTGGAGAACTCTGAAGAGCAAACAAGATTTTTTAGGCTGGGATTTCTTTTCCCATTTGGTCTAGTCTGCTGCCAGAGTATACATCATGGACCAGAAGACTTAAGTTCCTTTTACCTCTGCCTCCTGGCATTATAATAAATCTTTAACTTACTGCTTTTTTATTTTAGACACGGATTGCAGACTGGCGGGAAGGGGCTCTTAATGGAAACTACCTTAAACGAAAACTTCAGGATGCAGCAGAACAACTAAAACAGTATGAAATAAACGCCACTCCTAAAGGCTGGTCCTGCCACTGGGACAGGTACGCACTCTTCTCCCCTTTTCACCTTTCACCTTTGACATCTCAGACTTGATTTGTGATCACCACCACCTGACGACCTGACAGCCTGTCTGGAGACTGAGAGCAGCTGCGTTAGCGGTGCTGGGCAGGCAGAGCACCCCGAGCACTTGCAGAGTTTGGGCCAGCCACACGTTGGAGAAACAAAAAGCAATGTCTAAAGTGTTCCATGTAACGGATTTTTTCCCAAGATTGGACAAAGCTGGTTTTTACTCCAGAGTGTTGTTGCACGGAGTAGGGCGGGCTTGGGGGTTAAGCGCATGCGAGAGCTCTGTGCGCTTTACAGGACCTCTGGAAGCAACTACTCCTGATTAACCTCGGTGAAGTTAAGGAAAGCTTCGTGGCTGAAGATGTGAATGAAGAACAAGATTACTATCTTCTGCCAGCAGGTCAGATGAAAACATTTCTTTTTATATTTGGCTTTTCTTGATTTTTTTTTCGTTATTTGAAATCTTTGCTCTTTTATTTTTCAGCTCCCAGATCCTCTCCCTCTCTTTAGCTTTCACTGTGTTTGGTATCAAGAGTATGAAATGTGAATTCCACGGTTCAAGAGGGGAAGAGTCACCTTTCGCAAACTTCGTTCTCTTCTTTGGAAGGGAAATTAGTGTTCTAGGAGATTGAGTCCCTTTGCTAATGAAACTTGAAACCCTGTTAAGCATTGGCAAAAAAAAAAAAAAAAAAAAATGTGAGAGGTGTTTTTCTAAGTCATCTGTTGGAGTGAGAGGGCTCAGGGCTGTATTCACAGAGCTGCTGGCAGTGCAAATAGCTTTGAATTATCCTTGGTTCTCCATCCTCAATTGTCAAAGCTCTTTGTTGCCTTTGTGAATAGCAGTCCATTAAGAAGAGGTTCGTCCCTGTGAGAGCAGACTGCTGTCCTGGGACAGGACCAAATGGAAGTGTCTTTGTAGGAGAATGGGTCTTAAAACATGTGTTTTCTTTCTTGTAATTTAGGGATCATAGACGATATTTCTATGTAAACGAACAGTCGGGCGAGTCTCAGTGGGAGTTCCCAGATGGTGAGGAGGAAGAGGAAGAAAGCCAAGCACAAGAAAGTAGAGATGAGACTCTTCCTAAACAGACCTTGAAAGACAAAACTGGCACTGACTCAAATTCTACAGACTCTTCCGAGAATTCCACAGGTGGGACAATTTTCCCTATATTAATTGGAGAGAAATTATTTTAGAGGAAAAAAAAGACTTGTATTAACATGTGAAAGAAAATAATTTAAATCATAATCACATAAATTTCTAACTAAAAAATAATGGCTTGCCCTAAGGAAAAGAAAAAAAAGAATGCAGGGCTTATATTGAAGAAAACTAAGGTAGTGACTAGTTGGAAATAAGCATAGTATTGATACCAGCCAGACTCTGCTGAAAAATAAAATTATGAGCCGGTGTATTTTGATTTTAAAAGATTGTCCTATAACTATTCTGTCATGCCACAGACGAAGCTGTGGATTTCCAATAACAGGAATTCTAATTAATGCTAAGGAACCAGTTACTTAAATTGTCGATATTTATGTGGAGTAATAAGAGATTTGTTCTGCCTTTCTGTAGAGCACTTAGTCTGCTGATTTTGCAACCTCATTTTTACACTTCACTAATCTCGTAGGAAGTATGGTTGTTAACAAACCAAAATGATCTGAATAAATGCTGTGAAACTAGGACCATACTTGTTTCAGAGAAGCAAAATAATTCATCGTTGCAAATCATCAATATTCTCGTATAAAACAATTAAGATGGCTCAATCCAGTTAAAGTACTCTTAGGGAACTTCAGTTTGGTTATATAATTTTTTTTTTTGCGGTGTGCGGGCCTCTCACTGTTGCGGCCTCTCCCGTTGCGGAGCACAGGCTCCAGACACTCAGGCTCAGCGGCCATGGCTCATGGCCCAGCCGCTCCGCGGCATATGGGATCCCCCCGGACCGGGTCACGAACCCGCGTCCCCTGCATCGGCAGGCGGACCCTCAACCACTGTGCCACCAGGGAAGCCCTGGTTATATAAATTTAAAAAAGAAAAAAAAGGCTTTCACAGTTTTTCATTTACTCTGAGAATCTGAAGAACCATTGCTTGATTTCCTTATTATGGAAGAAGATACATTGTTTTTTTTCCTCGAAGTCCCATCTTTCTTGGAATGACAAAAATAAGTGGCTAATGAAGCATAGTCAAGACTGTGATGAACAAACAGCCTTTCAATCTGAAAAACTGGTAGATGTTTGTTTAAATGATAGCATGTGAAGGTAAGAGTGTTGTGGAATGATTTCTAAAGTCATAAACCTTTGTGAACTATATTCAATATTTTGTAATAACCTATAATGGAAAAAATCTGAAAAGTATATATATGTATAACTGAATCACTTTGCTGTATGCCTGAAACATTGTAAATCAAACTATACTTCAATTTTTTTAATTAAAAAATAAAATCACAAACCTTTGAGGATAAAAAGATAGTTTTTTGTAAGATGGGAGTGAAGAGCTGAATTCTTACGTCCTCTGCTAATCAAAAATAATATTTTGTATTCTACTGGCTCCCTAATCCCAGTAGAAAAGTTCTGATTGTGTACCAAATAAAAATGGTCAGTACCAGTGATTTTGTTAACTTCTTAAATAGCCTAAGAATCATTATCAGGTCACTCAAAATAGGCACCTATGACTGCAGATCATTTTAGAACATAGCAAAAAAGTGGTTTTCTACTTCATAGTTCAGAAAAAAATTTTCTTAAGTTACAGGGTGTACCATTTTCATGAAGAGATTTTCTTTAGATTACTTTCTCATTCTTTGGGTAGTGAATAGTAGATACGTCTAGTAACTTGGTTTTATTTACTTTGTAATAGTGAACTGAAGAGGCTTGATGGTGGTTCTGGTTTGGTGATTCCCTTCTTGACCAGTGTCTAATGTCCCTTCTTATATGTTCTAAAGCCGAATATTCTAGAATTGCTAATGCTAAGTGTTGTGTGAATACCTTAGAGTTAAACATTAAGTTACTTTCTCCCTTTGTTAATGACACGCAGTTGGTGCTGTCTGATAAAGGAAAAAGCCACTGGTAAACCAGCTTATATTTTTGAGCCTCTTGATTGAGAGCTACTAAAACCACATGATAAACTTGATCTAAATAAAATCCAAATCTTGTACTAAGGTCTTTGGAATTGAAGAGCAATACCAATCACTATTTTAAGCCTGTAAAGAAAGTGTATAATGCTTGCTTTTTGTCAGCCCAACAGTGGTTAAAATCAACTTTTAAAGAAGAAAACGTATACACTGAGGAGCAAGAAAGTTTCAAAGTTCTGTTCATTTTTAATCCTTGTTCATTGTTGCATGTTTGAATTTGACGTTATATCTCTTAAGATGAGTGATACTTCAAGATACCCAACATGTCTGTTTTGCTGGGCTTTTGTCAGGTTAAGTTAAGCTGCTTTTCCAAAAAGTCTTATTTCTATAATAATTTCTTGATTTAAACTGATAAACTGGCCTCTTGCCTCAAAATACTAAGCAATAATACTTTTGGGGGGAATATAGGAAAACAATAAAGGAAGCCTACCTTTATAAGAAAGAAAGCCTGATTTTCTATTTATATAGAAGTAAAGATTCATAGAAAAAATATGTTCTTGGAGAATTCAACATTTGTATCCTCACGGTATTCTGTTTTTAAGCTTGATAGTTTAAAAAATCTATTAGCACATAATAAAAGCTATGTATATACCATTTTAATCTCTCCTTGGACTTCAGACTTAATGTTCTCTTAAATGGCAAAATACCTCAACTGGGTTAAATTTAGAAATGAAGAGAAGCAGTATGTAATATGACATCCATGGATATTCAAACTAGGATTTCTCGAAATTCTTTGTATTTAAGCTAAAAGAGATAATTATCAGTGTTACGATGCAGCTTTTATGTTTTGAGTAAACTTAGTTTAGGATTCAAATATGAACTCTAAAAGTGCTCCTTGTATGATCTAAATTTATCAAGTCTAGTTTGTTTCCTATTTACAGAAAGCTCAATTATTTCTGATTAACTTTGTTGAAGGTTGTAAACCACATTATTAATCTTGAACCTACTGTGTTTTCTTGATTTCCTCTGCATAGCAGCTTCTCACCATCATAAACATACCAGCATTGCATTATGCTTCTAGATGAGAAACCTACCAACATATAAATCTGACAAATTTGTTTACCTACCATATATTATGGTTGGTTTAGTAAAAAGAAGTTTAATAAGTTATTAATCCTCAGTGTTTACTTCCTCAGTTCTGATGTAATCTTGATGTACTGTTATGTAATGTAGTAGACTGCCTGCCCATACCCAAACTGTCTACCAGTTAGTGTAGAGATTCATAAAGCTTAATGAGACACTTGAAGTCTTTTAGCTGGAAAACTACATTCTTGTTTTCTGGTGAATTTTTTTCAGTTCCCTTTTCCTTGGTAGTAAGCAGTTTCTCAAAATAATTAGAGTAACCGTGTGAATTATGTTCTTCAAGTCTCTTACATAATGTATCATCTACCTGTTCCATAAAAAAGTGAAGCTATTCTAAAAGCCAAATGGTTCATGGCTGCTTTGGTTTTACACTGTTGAGTGCCAGTGTGCTGTATTTTGAGCAAAGTAAGGTGAAAGGCCTTATCCTTGTTCTAGAGCCTTTTATAATAGAGTCGTTATTTAATCTACTGCTTTGACCATGGAATTTGACAGGTGACGGCGTCTGGATGTCTACTCCGTGAGAAGTGAAATTTGAGATTTCTAACGCTCTTAGACTCCTGATATTTCACCAGGACATCTTGTTTAAATAGCACTAGGGGAGTTCCCTCATGGCCTAGTGGTTAGGATTCTGGGCTTTCACTACTGTGACCCGGGTTCAATTCCTGGTGGAGCAACTGAGATCCTGCAAGCAAACCGCACGGCTCGGCCAAAAAAAAAGCACTAGACTAGGGGTCAGACTTGACCACTAAGAGCTATATGATCTTGGGCAAGTCATTTCCCTCCTGGGTTTCATTACCTTTAAAATGAGAGGGGTAAACTAGACGATTTCTCATGTCTCTTCTACTCCTAAATTCTATGATTTTAGGGAGAAAATCCCCTTCAGCATTCCTGGGATATATATCTAATAGTCCCAAATATTGTGAAACTTCCCTATTGACGATAAAGAGGGATGGGGAAGGCTGCAAGTAAGTATATCTTCCTATTTTCTCTAATCTTTAAATCTTTTCCCAGCAGAGAAAGGGTAGTAATTTACTATGACTTTTGCAAATTTTGAGGAAAGCTAACCCTGCAGCTCCTCAGCTATAATTTCTTAACTTCAGCAGCCATTTCAAATCCTCCATATCTTCAAACACCTCTTCTCTGTGTTATATTTATCATTATCATTTACCTTGAAGATTCATGCTCCCTGATTTCCCTTTTCTTATCACAGGAATAAAAAATTACCCTCCCTCATTTGTTGCTGTGATTTAGTAAATGAATAATTCACACAAAGGTGTGAAGGAATGATAGGATTGACAATACCACCTTGCAAATGGATTTTTGAAACTTAGTAACCCAAATTAATTGAAATGGGGAGAGTTTGTGTGTTTTGAATGTGTACTTCTCTGGGTCATCCTTAATTATCTAGCTCACTAAAAGATAAAGTACATGGAATCAGTATTGCAAATGCACATCATTCACTCACTTTTGAAATAAGACCCCAGAATGTTGCCTTCTAGTTGTGTATCTTTGAAATAAACTTCAGGTTCAGATGACTGAATTTCTCATTAAGCTGATGTGATGTGCTTCATTTACTCAGCCATAAATCTGCACCCAGAAAACAAGACTAGTATAACACAGCTGGGGCGAGTGCTAACAGTAAATTCTATAAATTTGTCTTTTCATGGAAGTCATTTTTGAACTGAGTTTAATATTTCAGTGACATCAGTGTAGAATAGATGTCTGTGGGACAGGTTTTGTCTATATAATCAGTTGAACATTTCTGTGTTCATGGAGTTTTAGTCTTGCTTTTTCCCTGACTCCTATTTGTTTTCATAGGTTCTCTTTGTAAAGAGTCCTTTTCTGGCCAAGTTTCTTCTTCATCACTCATGCCACTTACTCCATTCTGGACCCTTCTTCAGTCAAATGTGCCTGTGCTTCAACCTCCATTACCTTTGGAAATGCCACCGCCACCACCTCCACCTCCAGAATCCCCGCCTCCCCCTCCCCCTCCTCCTCCTCCTGCAGAAGATGGTGAGATACAGGAGGTCGAGATGGAGGATGAAGGAAGTGAGGAGCCTCCTGCTCCAGGAACGGAGGAGGATACTCCATTGAAACCTTCAGCACAAACCACAGTTGTAACTAGCCAGGTGAGAAATGCCATCTGGCATTCTGAAAAGTTTTGGAGGACCGGGGCATGACTGACATGTTTTATTTTTTTTTAATTATTTATTTTGGGCTGTGTTGGGTCTTTGTTGCTGCATGTGGGCTTTCTCTAGTTGCGGCGAACGGGGGCTACTCTTCATTGTGGTGCACGTGCTTCTCATTGTAGTGGCTTCTCTTGTTGCAGATCACAGGCTCTAGGTGCGTGGGCTCAGTAGTTGTGGCATGTGGGCCCTAGAGCACATGGGCTTCAGTAGTTGCAGCGAGCAGGCTTCAGTAGTTGTGGCTTACAGGCCCAGTAGCTGTGGCTTGTGGGCTTTAGAGCGCAGGCTCAGTAGTTGTGGTGCACAGGCTTACTTGCTCCGCAGCATGTGGGATCTTCCCGGACCGGGGATTGAACCCGTTGTCCCCTGCATTGGCAAGCTGATTCTTAACCACTGCACCACCAAGGAAGTCCCTACATGTTTTATTTTAGAAGAGGGTACTTAACCAGGGGCTACAGCCACTGACCAGAATCTCTGTTTCAGACTTCAGCTGACTGTACCATCTCTAGTTCTCCTTCCACTAAAGCAATAAAGAGAAAAGCTACAGAAATTAGTACTGCAGCAGTTCAGAGATCAGCTACCATTGGTAGTTCTCCGGTCCTCTACAGCCAATCAGCTGTAGCTACAGGTAAGCATTGTGATTAAAATGTATTTTCATCCGTGTATTATCTTTGTTTCCAGAATTAGATATCATAAATTAATGTTAAAGGCTTTTCATTGCAAAGACAGTTTATGTGCATTTATTTCAGTTACTAAAAACCACTGTTAACATTGGCATATATCCTTCCAGGTTGTTTTCTGAGCATTTACACAACATCATTGATCTTGATGTTTAAGTACCTTAATGCTAAAATATTCAGAACACCAGAAAATGTGACTGGGTTTTTTGTTTGTTTTTGGGGGGGTGGTTTGTGTGTTTCTTGGCGGGGGGGGGATATTAGAATCACTTTGTAGGTGATCTAACTCCCAATTTCCTTTTCCTCCTCCTTCTTGTTTTTGGCTGTGTCACAATGTCCTTTTTTTTTTCTTTTTTTTTTTAAGATGTTGGGGGTAGGAGTTTATTAATTAATTAATTTATTTTTGCTGTGTTGGGTCTTCGTTTCCGTGCAAGGGCTTTCTCTAGTTGTGGCAAGCGGGGGCCACTCTTCATCGCGGTGCGTGGGCCTCTCACTGTCGCAGCCTCTCTTGTTGCGGAGCGCAGGCTCAGTAGTTGTGGCACACGGGCCTAGTTGCTCCACAGCATGTGGGATCCTCCCAGACCAGGGCTCGAACCCATGTCCCCTGCATTAGCAGGCAGATTCTCAACCACTGCGCCACCAGGGAAGCCCCACGATGTCCTTTTTATAGTTTTATGTTTTCTGTTCTAGGTCACCAGGCAACAGGGATTGGACACCAGGCACTATCAGTTAGCCATCCAGCAACAGGAATGGGTCATCAGGCCAGAGGAATGAACCTACAGTCCAATTACTTAGGACTGGCATCAGCTCCTGCAATTATGAGCTATGCTGAGTGTTCCGTCCCAGTGGCAGTGACTGCTCCCACATTGCAGCCAGTCCAGGCCCGCGGCGCTGTGCCCGCCACTGCCATTATAGAGCCGCCGCCGCCGCCTCCTCCTCCTCCTCCTCCTCCCCCCCCACCACCACCACCACCAGCTCCCAAAATGCCAGCACCTGAGAAGACAAAAAAAGGAAAGAAAGATAAGGTAGAGTAAACCTCTCTTTACATTTTAGTTTAAAATTTTTGTTTTATTGAGGTGATAGTTAAAGTATAAATTCAGTAGCACTTAGTATATTCACACTGTGGTGTAACCAGCACCTCTCTCTGGTTACATAACATTTTCATAACTCCAGAGGAGAACCCTGTACCCATTAAGCAGTCACACCTCATTACACCTGCAGTGAACATTTGGGTGCGTATGTCTTCTTGAATTATGGTTTTCTCTGGGTATATGCCCAGTAGTGGGATTGCTGGGTCATATGGTAGTTCTATTTGTAGATTTTTAAGGAACCTCCATACTGTTCTCCATAGTGGCTGTATCAGTTTACATTCCCAGCAACAGTGGAGGAGGGTTCCCTTTTCTCCACACCCTCTCCAGCATTTATTGTTTGTAGATTTTTTAATGAAGGCCATTCTAACCGGTGTGAGGTGATACCTCATTGTAGTTTTTTGCATTTCTCTAATGATTAGTGATGTTGGGCATCTTTTCATGTCTTTGTTGGCAATCTGTATATCTTCTTTGGAGAAATGTCTCTTTAGGTCTTCTGCCCATTTTTGGATTGGGTTGTTTGTTTTTTTGATATTGAGCTGCATGAGCTGCTTTTATATTTCGGAGATTAATCCTCTGTCGGTTGCTTCGTTTGCAAATAATTTCTCCCATTCTGAGGGATCTCTTTTTGTTTTATGGTTTCCTTTGCTGTGCAAAAGCTTTCAAGTTTCATTAGGCTCCATTTGTTTATTTTTGTTTCCATTTCTCTAAGAGGTGGGTCAGAAAGGATCTTGCTGTGATTTATGTCATAGAGTGTTCTACCTGTGTTTTCCTCCAAGAGTTTTACAGTCTGGCCTTACATTTAGGTCTTTAATCCATTTTGAGTTTATTTTTGTGTATGGTATTAGGAAGGGTTCTAATTTCATTCTTTTACACGTAGCTGTCCAGTTTTCCCAGCACCACTTACTGAAGCGCCTGTCTTTTCTCCACTGTATATTCTTGCCTCCTTTGTCAAAGATAAGGTGACCATATGTGCATGGCTTTGTCTCTGGGCTTTCTATCCTGTTCCATTGATCACTGTTTCTGTTTTTGTGCCACTACTGTACTGTCTTGATTACTGTAGCTTTGTAGTATAGTCTGAAGTCAGGGAGCCTGATTCCTCCAGCTCTGTTTTTCTTTCTCAAGATTGCTTTGGCTCTTTGGGGTCTTTTGTGTTTCCATACAAATTGTGAAATTTTTTGTTCTAGTTCTGTGAAAAATGCCATTGGTAGTTTGATAGGGATCGCATTGAATCTGTGGATTGTTTTGGGTAGTATAGTCATTTTCACAATGTTGATTCTTCCAATCCAAGAACATGGTATAGCTCTCCATCTGTTTGTATCATCTTTAAGTTCTTTCATCCGTGTCTCATAGTTTTCTGCATACAGGTCTTTGTCTCCTTAGGTAGGTTTATTCCTAGGTATCTTATTCTTTTTGTTGCAGTGGTAAAGGGGAGTGTTTTCTTAATTTCACTTTCAGACTTTTCATCATTAGTGTATAGGAATGCAAGAGATACCTGTGTATTAATTTTATATCCTGCTACTCTACCAAATTCATTGATTAGCTCTAGTAGTTTTCTGGTAACATCTTTAGGATTCTCTAGGTATAGTATCATGTCATCTGCAAACAGTGACAGTATTTTCAGTTAATTTTTGTATGGTGTCAAGTAGAGATCCAATTTCACTCTCTTGAGTGTGATACCCTGTTGTCCCAGGACCATTTGCTGAAGAGACCATTTTTTCCCCCATTGAATGGTAGACCTTATCTAAAATCAGTTCACCATAAACATATGGGCTTATTCCATTGGTCTATATGCCAGCACCACGTTGTTTTGATTACTATAACTTTGTGGTATGTTTTGAATTTGAGAAGTGTGAGTTCTCTGACTTGGTGCTTCTTTTTCAATATTGGCTATTCAGGCCCCCTTGTAATTTCATATGAATTTAAAGGTCAGCTTTTCCATTTCTACATAAAAGGCCAGTGGAATTTTGATAGGGATTGCATTTAACCTGTAGATTGCTTGGGTCTTATTACCTATTTAACAATATTGAATCTTTCAGTCTGTGAGCACAGGATTCCTTTCCATTTATTTAGGTCTTTAATTTCTTTCAGCATTGTTTTATAATTTTCAGTGTACAACTCTTTCATCTCCTTGGCTAAATTTATTCTCAGGTATTTTATTCTTTTGTGTGCTATTTTAAGTGGTATGATTTTACCCTTTTATCGTTATGTAATGTTCTTCTTTATCTCTTTTAACAGTTTTTTGCTTAATTTCTATTTTGTCTTGTAGTAATCCACTTACCCCTTCTTTCTCTTGGTTACAATTTTCATGGAATGTGTTTTTCTGTCCTTTCACTTTAAACTTGTGTATGTCCTTAGATGTAAAATGAATTTCTTATAGACGTGATCAGTTTCAATTGCATTTTGTTTTTTTAATCCATTCTGCCAGTATTGTAATGAAAGAAAGTGGGGGTTCCAGCTGCTCACCACTCAGAAGCCAGTAAAGAGGCAAGGTTGGTGGAAAGGGAAGTTTGCTTTATGTTTGATGCTGGCAACCCGGGGTGGGGAGGAACTCCTGTCCAGAGGCCGACTCCCCCCACTTACAGTCAGTGGACAAGAGCTTTCATAGGTGAAGGGAGCGGGCTACAGGCAGAAGCAGCACTGTCAGCTCTAACAGTCCATCTTGAAATTGGTCATGCGGTGGCCTGATCAGCATCATCGTGATTGTTTTAAGTACAATTAATCTTCAGTTCCAGGGTCGGTTTGTTCCCATTTCCTTGAGGCCATTTCTTGGAATTGTGGCAGCTTATGTCATGGCTAGTCTGGTCATCATGTAGTTAACATCTTCCACCTGGTGGGGGTTTCAGTATAAGACGGCTCACAGGGTGTGGCTCAGAATATTATCTATAGCCCTTGAGAAGGAACTAAAGGTCCTTAACTATGCTTAATGACTAAACATTTATTACTTGGTCTCATTTGACTGTTTTCCTTTGTTTATGCATTTTCTCATTTCTCCAATGAAACTTTTTTTTTTTTTTTTGGCTGCGCTGCTCGGCATTTGGAATCTTTTTTCCCCAACAAGGGATTGAACCTGCACCCCCTGCAGTGGAAGCATGGAGCCTTAACCACTGGACCGCTAGAGAGGTCCTTAATTAAACTTATTCTTTGGCTGAAGTTTTTTCACAGACAAAATGTAGGCCAAGGACATGACAGGAAGGGACCATAGGGTCCTGCTCCATTGCAGTATGTGTTTTTTGATTGTAGTGTTTAATCCGTTTACATTAGTAAATTAATAATTTACTATAGTAATTACTGATAAGGATTTGGTATTCCTTTTGGTTGTTTCCTGTATGTCTTAATAGCTTTTTTGTCTCTCATTTCCTCTCTTACTGCCTTCCTTTATGTTTAGTTGATATTTTTCAGTGACACATTTTGGTTTCTTTTTCATTTCCTTTTGTGTATATTCTATATTTATTTTCTTTGTAGTTATGGTAGGAATTACATGTAATATCTATTTTAAACTGGTACAGTCAATTGCAGACAAAAACTCCTATACAGACGCACCTCCACTCTGTTATGTTATTGGTGTTACAGATTATATCTTTATATACTGTGTACCCATTAATGTAGACTTGTAATTATTTTTTATGCTTTTGTCTTTTAAAATCTGTAGAAGAATAAAAATTATGAACCAGTATCACAATAATACTGGTTTTTATGTTTGTTCTTGTATTTACCTTTACCAGAGAACTTTATATTTTTGTATGACAAGTTACTATCTAGCATCTTTTCATTTCAGCTTGAAAGACATGCTTTAGCATTTCTTGTAGGGCACATCTAGTGGTAATGAATTTTCTCAGCTTTTGTTTATCTAGGAATATCTTAGTTTTTCTCCCTCAGTTTTTTTACATTTATTTATTTATTTATATTCTGGGCTGCATTGGGTCTTCGTTGTTGTACGCGGGCTTTCTCTAGTTGCAGCGAGTGGGCGTTACTCTTTGTTGTGGTGTGTGGGCTCTAGGCACGTGGGCTTCAGTAGTTGTGGCTCACAGGCTCAGTAGTTGTGGCTTGCGGGCTCTAGAGCGCAGGCTCAGTAGTTGTGGCATACGGGCTTAGTTGCTCCACAGCACGTGGGATCTTCCCAGTCCAGGGCTCAAACCCGTGTCCCCTGCATTGGCAGGCGGATTCTTAATCACTGCGCCACCAGGGAAGCCCCATTATTTCTTACATAACATCTTTGCCCTTTTCTCCTTCTGAGATTCCCACAATGCATATATTGGTCCATTTGATGATGTCGTATAAGTCACTTGGACTCTTCACTTTGCTTCATTCTTTTCCTTTTTGCTCTTCAGACTCAGTAACTTCAAATGACCTATCATCAATTTTGCTGATCTTTTTTTATGCCTATTGGAGTCTGTTGTTGAAATAGTGAGTTTTCAATTCAGTTGATGTATTTTTCAGCTCCAGAATATTTCTTTGGTTCTTTTTAATAATAATATCTGTCTCTTTGTTGACAGTCTCATTTTGTTCACGTCATTTTCCTGATTTCCTTTCATTCTTTGTGTTTTTCTATAGTTCTTTGAGCACATTTAGGACAGTTGTTTTAAAGTCTTTGTCTAGTAAATCTGAAACCTTTCTTTCTTCCTTTCTTCCTTTCCTTTCTTTCTTCCTTTCCTTTCTTTCTTCTGCGCTGGGTCTTAGTCGTGGCACATGGGATCTTTTAGTTGCGGCCTGCAAACTCTTAGCTGCGGCATGCATGTGGGATCTGGTTCCCCATCCATGGATCGAACCTGGGCCCCCTGCATTGGGAGTGTGGAGTCTTACCTACTGGACCACCAGGGAAGTCCCAGCGTGTTTGTATGCTTTGTGATCTTTGGTTGAAAACTGCACATTAGAAAAAATAACAAACTCTCCCAGTCTTTGCACACTGACTGTGTATGGAGGAAAACCTTCATTAATGAGTCCAACATGAAGGTGCAACATTTTTTCAGGCCTTTCCTGGGCATATGTGTTCCCTGGACACGTGCTTTTTTTTGTTTTCCTTTCCCCTTCTGTATTTACTTTTAATTTCCCTAAGAGAATCATACCTGCTTCTTCTGTGAGCCTTATATGTTCTGTTGTATTCCCCTGCCCATGATCTTTTGCCCCCACCTGTCCACATGACTTCTGTCCCACTGTGGTTTTCACATGCCGCAGCTCCTGCTACTGCCTTTCACGGTTTCCAACCTGAGACCCAAAATATGCCACCATTCCTGGCTGACCTCCAAGTTAAGACAGTATTGAAACCAGTCCCTAAGGCAACCACAGACAGTCTAGAACATATCAGACATTCCAGTTATTTCCTTCCACCTGGAGGGGGAGAACTGAGAATTGGGCCATTTCATCCCAACCACATTGGGGAGGGTGTGTGGAACAAGGGCAAGCAAACATGCCACAAAATTTCCTGTTTTTAGTGTGGGTTTTTCTTGATTGGGTGTTCTCTTGGTTGCTCAAGATCTTTGACTGGTTTCCAGAGTTCCCACAAAGCCATTTTAGTCAGTCTCTATTTGTTTATATAGTATTTCCATGGGGAAACAAGGGCTTGGAGCTTCATAGTCCGCCATCTTTCTGACATCATCCTCGTGAACACTTTGAATGCCCTAAATTACCTAAAGAAACTTTCTCATCAGCTTTTCCCCTCCCAGTGAAGTGTTATAAAAAATCAACAGTGATAGGATAATGTCTTGAATTAGATTCTTGTCAGACAACTTACTCTACCACATACAGTTCTCCTGAGCCAACATACTGTTGACCACCTACGTGTCTTTACTTTGTTTACCAGTCCCACTACTATTCATTCTTTTATAATTAAATTGTTAGAATGATCAGTGCCCAGGAATCATTTCTCTTACGAAGCCTTCCTTGGCGCCCTGCCTCCAGTCTTCCAAGAGAGATAATTACTTCCACCTCCATTCATTCAACAAGTAATTTTTCAGCCAATCATGCTTTTATAGTCATATAAATAATAGTTTTGAAAATCCAGTATTCTACATTAATATGTCATTTTTATGTACCTGTTATCTGAAAACAATGATCCATCTCTTTAGTGTTACTGGCCATTTTTAAAGAATATAAGAGGGTGTGGGGGGGGTGGGCAGTGGGATGAATTGGGAGATTGGGACTGACATATATACACTGATATGTATAAACTAGGTAACTAATAAGAACCTGCTGTATAGCACAGGGAACTCCACTTCCCTGTACAATGGAAACTAACGCAACATTGTAAAAAACTATACCCCAATTAAAAAAAAAAGAATATAAGATATATACTCAGTACCTCTGATGTTCAAGAATATTTAAGACCAATGTATATTTTCAGTCTTTTTGCTGAAGAGTTTTGTGTGCGGTTTACTAGAAAATAAACTAGAAAAAAAGGCATTCTAGCCGTTTAATCTTTATTCCTCTGGCTGCAGTGTTCCCATATTAAAAACGTGTTCAAACAGCCAGTGCAACTCGGGATCCATGGTTTTGAATGTGATCGGCAGTACATAACTTCTGAAACATAAAGTACTTTCCCATGACAAATAGAAATGAAATGCACTACAAATTTTCAAAATCCTATGGAAGTCAGAATGAAAGCACAACAACTCTGCCTAGATCTATGTTTTTTAATCATACTTGGAGACGTTCGGCGAGAGCTTGTAACCCCAGTGAGCCCTCTGTGAACAGGTGACCGTTATTAATTCATGTTACTTTTTACTCAGTTGGTTCCATGCTAACCCAGATGAGCTATGTTGGAGCTTGTTGGAAGGGTGTATATGCAGTGGGTCAGGTTGTACCACAGGTGAAATGACAGAATGGAATGTGGGAAGGTGTGTGGAGCAGAAGGTTTAAGCACTATAGATGGGCATTTCCCCAGAAGGTTAAAAACTGTCAGTGACAGTCAAAATAGGGTATCGAGCAGGGAGCCAAGTAATTTTAAAAGACTGAAAATATTAAGCTGATTTTCTCAACTCTTTTGGGGACTTAATCAAGAAATGTGTTTTCTCTTAAGTGCAGGCCGGAAAAAAAGCTTGGGTCCTTATACCTGATCCTCACAGGAGCACAGCACTCAGTCACACCTATCACTTGAGTGCCTGCTTGTCACGTTTAGAGTGTAACCTGGCCAAGTCTTCAAAACCGCAGGGATAAAAAGTGGTTCTTATCAATGTCTAATACAGTGTTTCTCTAAATTCAAAGACCTAATCACAAATATCAGCAGGTATATTTTGAATACATACTGTGTCAGGCATTCTCTCTAGACGCTCTGTGTTCAGTAGCTAACCAACAAAATCTCTGCTTTTGCTTTTGTAGAGCTTTTCTGGTGGGCTTGGAGAGGATATGGGGGGACTGGGTTGCAGAAACAGATAAGCAGATACATGTTCAGTGTTTAAAAATGCAATGAAAAAAAGTGTAAGAGGACAGAAAGTGACCTTTGGGAGGTGGTACTGTTTCATGTAGATAGGGTGGTCAGGGAAGGCATCTTTGCTAAAGAGTGCCATTGATCAGAACTCTGAAGGTAGTGATAGAGCAAACCATGTTGGATATGTAATAAATATCACAAGCTTTTTTTACTGTGAGATTATGTTTATTATAGGCAATTTAGAAAATGAAGTTAAGCTGATAGAAAAATTTATTATTGTATTTCCTCTTAGAACTAATCTCATCATTAATGTTTTGATATACCTCTTTGCTTTTTTCATATTTAATAGTTGCCTTTGACTCTGTTGGCTCTTTCCAGAAAAGCTGGTCATTTGTTTCTCAGCACTGTGTTTCACTTGATGTGAACACTGCATCCATTTAAAATTGTAAAAAGGTACACTGCGATTGTTTTTTCCTTTTTCTTAAAAAAATATTTATATATTTATTTATTTTGCCTGCGCCGTGTCTTAGTTGCAGCTCACAGGATCTTTGGTTG
This sequence comes from Monodon monoceros, assembly GCF_005190385.1. Lineage (NCBI taxonomy): Eukaryota > Metazoa > Chordata > Mammalia > Artiodactyla > Monodontidae > Monodon > Monodon monoceros. Next base: position 94,799,863 of record NW_021703784.1, on the reverse strand, counting down.
CGGCATGCAGACTCTTAGTGTCAGTGTGCATGCAGGATTTAGATCCCTGACCAGGGATCAAACCCAGGCCCCCTGCATTGGGAGCATGGGGTCTTACCCACTGGACCACCAGGGAAATCCCGGGTACACTGTAATTCTGAGAAAATGAGACAAGGGCAAGAGTTTTGAATTTCATAGAATAAGGCTAAAGAAGATGTTTCTGACTTGATTTCATAAAACACCACATTTACACTTTTTAGTTTTGTTTTTTTTTTTTTTTTTTGCAGTACGCGGGCCTCTCACTGTTGTGGCCTCTCCCGTTGCGGAGCACAGGCTCCGGACGCGCAGGCTCAGCGGCCATAGCTCACGGGCCCAGCCACTCCGTGGCATGTGGGATCTTCCCAGACCGGGGCACGAACCCGTGTCCCCTGTATCGGCAGGCAGACTCAGCCACTGCGCCACCAGGGAAGCCCCCCAATTTTTAGATTTTTAAACAAGCTTTAAGTTTATAGTTGGTAGAAATTTCTGGCAAGAACTTAGAATGGTATTTATTTTTGGTGTTTCTGTTCCTTTAATTTTGAAGTTCACTTATTCCTTCGAACTAAGGAAAAGATCCTGATCTCATGTGAAGGACTCATGCACTTGTTTTATGTATTATATTCCTTTGTTACAGGCAAAGAAGAGTAAAACCAAAATGCCATCTCTGGTAAAGAAGTGGCAGAGTATCCAGCGTGAGCTAGATGAAGAGGAGAATTCTAGTTCCAGTGAAGAGGACCGAGAATCAACTGCACAGAAGCGAATTGAAGAGTGGAAACAGCAGCAGCTGGTCAGGTAAAAGAAAGAACTGTAGATGGCGCGGATAATGGTGGTTGCAGCTGTGGTTTTAGAGCCATCACGTTCTTAAAATCATAGCCCTTAATTTGATTCCTTTACAGACTTACCTAAGTAGTTTTTAGTTCATAGAAATGTTTATTTCCCTATAAAAATTATAATCTAGCCTTTTTCAAAATCAGAAACATCAAATCTGTAATACTTCCCACTGATTGTTCCTCTTAGGCAAAGAGCTATCTTAACCCTGAGCATATGGGGAAAAATAGTCATCCCCATTTACCATGTAGCTCCAAGAGACTCTTTTATATGTATATTTTTAAATTTTATAAATAATTTACAGACATAAAAAATAAAGAGGAGAAAACTTAATTAGAAATTTTAGTAAGAATGTAAACATAGCTAACTCAAATTTTTATTTATTTTCATGGTTTTTGAAGGTACACATATTGAAATGAGCAACATTCTTTGAATGCAACTAATTGCTCAGTTGTCATGCGTAACTTGGAACATACTCCTCTCATAAATGGTGCCAGATTTCAGGTTCATCTCTGATAGGTTCTAGCTTATCATTACTTCTGGTTCTTGCACTTGCAACCTCCATAAATGCAGTACTTATGAAAATATTTGGGGGAGTTCCCTGGCGGTCCAGTGGTTAGGACTCTGCGCTTTCACTACTGAGGGGCCCGGGTTCAGTCCCTGGTCAGGGAAAGATCCTGCACGGCGTGGCCAAAAAAAAAAAAAAAAAAGGGAGAGGATAGCCATCTTTGCTTCATAATTCAAAACATTTTCATTCTTAGATCCATAAACACTAATTGGAATAGTCATTCCAGTGAATTTTTTTTGTTCCTAAAATATCTGTTTCTCTCCAGCCACTACACACCTGCTTTCAGCATTTGTGCCACTTACGAACCTTATCAAATAAATTTTAGCATGTAGCAGTATAAAACCTGAAAGGTTTGTAAGGAAAATGCGATCGATGGTCCCAGTTCTTGTTACAAAATATTGGATGAAGGAGGTTGTTCAGATTTATTTATTATTTATTTATTTTATTTATTTTTGGCTGTGTTGGGTCTTAGTTGCAGCACACAGGATCTTTGTTGAGGCATGTGGGATCTTTCGTTGTGGCACGAGGGCTTCTCTCTAGTTGGGGCATACTCGTTTTCTCTTCTCTAGTTGTGGTACGCGGGTTCCAGAGCAAGTGGGCTCTGTAGTTTGCGGTGTACGGGCTCTAGTTGAGGTGTACGAGCTCAGTAGTTGTGGTGCTCGGGCTTAGTTGCCACACAGCATGTGGGATCTAAGTTCCCTGACCAGGGATCGAACCCGTATCCCCTGCATTGTAAGGCGGATTCTTTACCACTGGACCACCAGGGAAGTCCCAGGTTGTTCTTTTTAATGAGAATACTGTATTTCCTTTTTGACCTTACATTTCCTTACTTTTACAAGAATGTGTTGCTTTCCTTCAGTATGTTCACTCATCAGTCTTGAATTTGAGAAGATTCATCTAGATTATGGTCCTCTTATCACTCATAGTCTGAGATTTTACTTATCCAGTCAATTTTACCATCACAGTTAGAATCTACAGTGCCTCTGTCTCCTTGCATTTATCTGATTGTATAATATTGGGGAGCGGTAGGGGAGACTATGAAGATGTTGTCTCCAGACTTCTTTTTTACTTCCTGGAAAGGAGATGCACTGTTTTGGGCAACACAATAAGAAAACTGAGGGATGGTATTAGTGATAATTTATTTAACTTTTGTATCATCCTTGTAGATGATTCCATTATTCTTCAGCTTTCTTACTATTTTAATCTTTTTTTAATATTGCTGGGAATTGACTAATGATTAATTCCTACAGTGATGAAATAACAAACTATTTCAAGATGATCGGAAATCACAAAGATTCTGTAATTAATCTTAGCTCATTTTGTATTTATAAAAGGGTCTAAGGCACCCATTCTGGTAATTGTAAGTTACAACCTGAGTTTTTGTTTGTTTTTTGCCGTGCTGCGAAGCTTGTGGGATTGAAGCCAGGCTCTCGTTAGTGAAAGCATGTAGTCCTAACTACTGTACCACCAGGGCATTCCCTAGAATCTGAGTCTTAATCGGTTTTATAAATGATTGAATAAGCCATGAGAGATCAATCCTAATTAGAACTGATCAAAAGAGAGTCTCAAAAACGTTAGGTCCAACGGTCCCTGATGGTATGTTAAGAGTTAAATATATCTTCCTATGTGTTAAATATATCTAAGATAAAGAATCATAACTCCTAGGGGCCAAGAAATACTTTTACAAGAATGTGTTATTTTCCTTCTGTATGGCTTCAGTGGTTGCTGGGGAGATATAAAAACAAATATGCACTTACATATAAATAAAACTATAGAGAAGAGTGCTTTGTATGTGTTTGGTTGACCTATCAATTAAGAAATTTGATGAAGAACAACGCTGGTACTTAGCTGAGAAACTTGAAACATTTTCATGAACATAGATAAAATATATCACATTTTCGGTTTCAGTTAGCTTTTATTTGCTAGGAAATAAACACTTTCGTTCTTTTACTTTCCAGTGAAGTAATTTAATCTGTACGTTGTTTTCACAGTGGCATGGCAGAGAGAAATGCTAATTTTGAAGCCCTTCCTGAAGATTGGCGAGCAAGACTGAAGAGAAGAAAAATGGCTCCAAACACATAGTTTTTAAAATTTTTATTACTGTTTTTTTTTGTTTGTTTTTTTAATCATTTCCAAGTCTTAACCAGTCTTACTGTTGTCAATAAACTATAAATGTCATGAGGGAGAGCATATGAATTTCCTGGGCAAGAGTATACACGTACAAAATTGCCACGTTTGTGAAATGTAATTTTTCTGTTTTGCTGAAAGGTGAGGTGACTGAATGCTCTGACCTGGCTGCCTTTATTCTCACACTGGCAAACTCAGCATGTTAGGTACATTAACCTCATCAGTCTGGAACATGTGGTTCATGCGTATGACACCTCTGTAAGAGGACTCACTAAAGAACAGTGAAGGATTTTCCTGCCTCATAGAGGCTCTTGTAGTTCCTAGTGTGGCGCTCCCTCTCTCATTAACTTCTTCAGAACAAGTGCAATTAAGAAAGCAGCTCTATATTTTGCCTTGCTTAACTGGGATTATAGGAATCTCTTTCTGACCTCTTCCTCTAGTCTGCCACCCCTGAAGTGCTGAGATACATCAAGTCATTCACCTTGTGCTAACAGATGGCCACACTCTTCAGAGTATTCTTTCTCACAAATTCTAGAACTGATAAAGATAGCTCAGTCATTTCACATACTAGGTGGCATATTTAAATTACAGTATAGGTGGCAGCAGCAGCAGGTGTTTGCGTCTTTGATTTTGAGAATTTCCTCCTCACGTATGTGGCAGTAAATGTAACAAAAGCCACTGTATGTACTGATGTGTCTCCATTGTCTTACCTTGGTCCAAAATTCACCTTCCATTTATGTGTGAATGTATTCTCCATAAAATTCCAGTATTTAAAAAGCAATTTACTGTTCTGTACTTTCTATTGTATCACAATCAGGTAAAAGTCACTTTAAACTGAAGAAAAAGCAAATTGTGTTTTAAAGCTGTTTGTATTTCTCCAGTTTCTGACCTTGTAAATTTGTATATATGCACTAATAAAGCTTTTTTTATACTTCTGATTGATTATTCTTTTGCTCCTGTTTTGCCTGTTAACTCCACGATTATGTAACCAAGACTGACTTTAAGTCAATTGTTTTTTCTAATCAACTATAGTGTAAGGTATGTGCAAACATTGAAGAACAGCTCCAGGAAAAAAAAGCATCAGGATCTTGAGCCCGTTGCGGGGTGCGAGGACGGGGTTAGAAAAACAAGCCTCTAGTACCAGAGGGTGTGACTTAAATTTTGGAGCTTGTAGTCTGTAATATTAGCTAGTGTTTGGCCTACTTAAATCCTGGAAATGATGTAATGTGGTTAATATTGTGAAAAAAATAAAGGTGCTTTATATTTTTTCCACTAATTACAAAAGTTATGTATACTTAGAGTCATGTAAAGTTAACCAAAGACAACAATAGTTAGAATTTCATTCTAGTATATTTATATGCATATAATTGTCTAATCAGTGTCATGTATGCTTGTGTGTTGGTTTTTTACCGTTATGTATTTCGGTGACCATTTTGTATATAAATTGTTTTCCTGGGCTTCCCTGGTGACGCATTGGTTAAGAATCCACCTCCCCAATGCAGGGGACACGGGTTTGATCCCTGGTCTGGGAGGATCCCACATGCTGCAGAGCAGCTAAGCCCGTGCACCACAGCTGCTGAGCCTGTGCTCTTAGAGCCTGCGAGCCACAACTACTGAGCCCTCGTGCTTGGAGCCCATGCTCCCAGGGTGGAGGCCACTGCAGTGGGAAGCCCACGCAACTGCAACGGGTAGCGGCCCCCGCTCGCTGCAGCTAGAAAAAGACCGCATGCTGCAGCAAAGACCCAATGCAGGAAAGATAAAAATAAATTTTAAAAAATCAAATTCTTAAAAATACCGTGAAATTTTAAAAAATCAAATTGTTTTTCTTGTAATTTGCATAGAGCATATTTCTGGAAATAGAGGCTGTCAACTAGCCATTAAAGCTTTTGCTTTAAGTGCCAAACAGTTTTCCAGACTTCTGGGAATTGGTACAGGGACGAAGCGCCTTTGTCCCTCTCCTGCCAGAAAGGAGCGTTTTTTAGAATCTGACAATTTGATAGTCAAAATGTGTGGTTTTAATTTACTAGTATGTTTTCAATGTAGGAGGTAATTTATCAGTTCTAGCTATGGGATGGAGAGAAGGTGAAAGAGGGAAAGCGGCTCCGTTTGAGCAATAAACAGTTTCCTAAAGCTGAGGAACAGCTGCTTTTTTGTTGTTTTGGGCCCGGCCACGGAGCATACGGGATCTTAGTTCCCTAGCCAGCGATCGAATCCGTATCTCCTGCAGTGTAAGCACGGAGTCTCAAACACTGGACCACCAGGGAAGTCCCCATCAATGCAATTTCTAATCCCCAGAAGCCAGGCTGCAATACTGTAGGAAAGGAGGAATGTGAATCCTTGGTACCTGAACGCCAGTCTTCGACTTTTCTCCTGTTCCCCATCCCTTCCTCGGAGGCGGAGCCTCGCTCTCCGGAAGCGCCCATCCGCCTCGCCCTCCTGCTTCCGTCTCGTGGTTGCTAGGCAACTGGGGCCCTAGAGGAAAGCAGTGTCCCGTGAGCGTGACGAGAGTGTCTTGTGGTCGGTGCGCGACTGGTTCTCTACCTGCGGACCGTGTCCCCCGCCTCGCTCACGCTCCTCTGTCGCCACAGGCTCCGTACGCACCCCTGCTGCCCCGGACGGGCCGGGGCGCGGAGGCGGTAGCAACCTTCCCTCTGCAGTCGTAGGAGATCTCTACGCCCCGTCCCGCGACTCTCCGGGAAACTGACCTTCGCCACTTTCTGCCTGACCAGGAAGCCCTGAATCCCTGAATTCCGTTTTCAGAGCCCACTCTCCGGACTCTTGACCTTTCTTTTCCACCCACCCCGAGACGACTGCACCGGACCCCTCATCCCCTTTTCTTTCACTTTCCTGAGGCGACCTGGTGGGGGACATCTCCCTCACTGGGGGGGAAAGAAGCATGGGGCCAGCAGGGGTCCTGGCGCTACCGGAGGAGGAGGCTGGAAGACAAGGCGCTCTCCCAGATTCTTCAGGTGCGCATCGGGCCTCGTGGCGGGTCCTTGTTTATCTGAGGAGAGGTTGGGTTGGCAGGGAAGACGGAGCGGTACCGCAGGGTTTCCTAAAGTAGCGTGGGAGCTGCGAAGCGGAGGGAGGGGACGTGGGTGAATTTCTACAGTTTTTCACTTGTTCTGCTCTGGTTTTTTAGCTTCTCCTATGTAATCAACTGCCCTTTTGGAAATTGGTCAGGGATTGTTGCTGGATGCCGGTGTCACTGACGGGTCTTCAGCATACCATGCAGAAGTAACATGTTGCCAGCTTTGGAAACAGAGCTAAAGCAGCAGGTCGGTACACACTCCTCTCCAGGCACTCCACAGAAATCCAATACTAGATCCGAAGGTATATTCTGGTGGCATCTTTTGCTGGCTGGAGATCTTGATCCCAAAGATAGAATAATTTGCACAAATGTCTTTCACATGGTTTGTTTACAGAAGTTCTCAGGTATAGTAAAAACAATGCTTGTGTATTTCTGTTAAGAGTCAGTATTATTCTTGTAACAGGCTGTTATAATAATTCTCTACAATTATGAAAGCACTTTCTTGATTGAGATGGCCTCTCGTTTCACAGACTCTTCCTGAGGCCTATGAAGACTTTATGTACCATCACCTCCAGTACTATGGCTACTTTAAAGGTAATATCTCATTCTTATCTAGCATCACCTTTCCTGGGTTCATGAAGTAAATTGTTTGATCAACTGAGAGAGCTGTGCTTGGATAAACTGATGAATTTTTCCAGCACCACCATTAGTGAAAGAACTTCCTTTCCCTACTGATATGCTGTGTTACCTCTGTTGCGTGTCCATTTATACAAGGGTTTGTTTGTCTGTCCTTGCACCAATACCACCCTTTCTTAATGACACCACATGGCATTAAAACAGTCTTGATATCTGGAAAGACATGTCCTCCCATATTGTCGTTCTTCAAAAGTGTCTTGGCTATTCTTACCTTTTTATATAATTTTAGAATTGGCTTGTGATGCTTAAAAAAATATATGGGATTACATTGAATCTATAGATCAAATTTGACAAGAAATGAGAATTTCCCAATGCCAGGTTCTCCCATCTATTAATATAGTCTAATTCTCTAATTTACTTAGGTCCTCCTTAATGTCTCCCAATAAGATTTATAATTTTTTTCATAGAACTGCATATTTGTATGCTATTATAAGTGATATCTTTTTAAATTTTGATCTTCTAACTTTGCTCCTGGTATTTAGAAATAAAATGTAGGGCTTTTTTTGTTTGTTTTTTTGTGGTACGTGGGCCTCTCACTGTTGTGGCCTCTCCCGTTGCGGAGCGCAGGCTTCGGACACGCAGGCTTAGCGGCCATGGCTCACAGGCCCAGCCGTTCCGCGGCATGTGGGATCCTCCCGGACCGGGGCACGAACCCACGTCCCCTGCATCGGCAGGCGGACTCTCAACCACTGCGCCACCAGGGAAGCCCCTAAAATGTAGGTTTTTATATTGATTTTATTTCTATCAACCTTGTTAGACTTTCTTATTAACTATTTCATTTTGTAATTTGTTGAAAACTGAATTTCCAGCTCACCGGTTTCAGCAGAGCCCTCAGGACAAAGCAGCTCCCACTCTGAGTGCTGCACTTTCACTCTGAGTACTTGCCTTCACTTGGTCATATAGCTGCCTCCCAATTTTCCACTTTACCATACTGCTTCTCAAGTCTTCTCCTCAGCATGAAATGGAGAAAATGATGTTTAGTTCACATAAATTGGAATGTGAAAGCTCTTTGGAAAATGGGTTGTACTCATTGTAAAGGCCTGTGGTGGCAGGTGGTGACTAGAAGGAGGTTTGCTAGTAGTAGTGGTTTGGGTGTTGACCTACATGTTGGAGGTGATGAACTAGCCTTCCAGCACGTTTCAGTAAACTGCCTGTTCTTAGCTGAGAGGGGCAGTTTACCAAACTGCTACGCACCAGCATGTTGGGAAGAATAATCCTCGATACCTGTTGAGTGGCTCTTTTGGGGAAACAGAGGATTTGATACCGGACCCCTTGCAAAAGGAGAAGCGTCTGTGTGAGTAATAATCAGTGTTGTATGACCCCCAGAACCCTCACGTCCTTGAGCAGCAGCTCCTGGTGTTCAGGAGAACGTGACCTAACGTGGGAGAAGCCAAGGGAGCAGCCTTGGCCACCATTTCTGTCATCACTGAAAAATGCTCTCTCTTGGGGCTTCCCTGGTGGCGCAGTGGCTAAGAGCCCGCCTGCCAATGCAAGGGACACGGGTTCGAGGCCTGGTCCGGGAAGATCCCACATGCCGCGGAGCAACTGAGCCTGTGCGCCACAACTACTGAAGCCCGCACTCTAGAGCCCGCGAGCCACAACTACTGAGCCCGCACGCCTAGAGCCCATGCCCTGCAACAAGAGAAGCCACTGCAGTGAGAAGCCCGTGCACTGCAATGAAGAGTAGCCCCCGCTCGCCACAACTAAAGAAAGCCCATGTGCAGCAGCAAAGACCCAACACAGCCAAAATAAATAAATAAAATTTTTTAAAAATGTTCTCTCTTAAAAAACAAAGAAAATTTTTAAATGAAAAGAAAAATAAAACAAAAAAATATTCTCTCTAGATCTGCTTTGGATTTTGTAGGTTTAAATTAAAATACTGTGCATTCTGGGTGATCTTCCTCCAAATTATTAGAAAATTTGTTAAAACGCCTTGGTCAAGAGTAACACATTGATTTTTTTTCATGCAGTTTTGGTGGATATATTTGTTAAGGCTCTTTGCATAAGAGTGGTGGAAACCAATTCCAGCCAGCTTAAGCAAAAATAATTTTTTACAGGGATTCCACAAGTTTCTTCTGGAATCCAAGGGTAGGAATTTCTCCCTCAGTACATATCCAACCAAACATCAGTTCACTTATCTTTACTGCACATCCTTCCCCCACCCCAACCCTCCCCCAGCTACCATCATCTCACTATTGAAACAGCCTCATAATTGGTCTCTTGGCTTCTCTTGTTCCATGATGCCCCCTTCCAATCCATTTTCCACACAGCAGTGTTCTTTTTTATGTGCAAATCTGATTGTGTCCTTTTTCTAGTTAAAAATCTATGAATGACATAAGACCCAAAAGCCATAAAATATAACACTGATAATTTTTACAGCAAAAATTTTAATTTCTGTATAGAAAAAATACCATTAGTCACGGAAAATAATTGGAAAAAAATTTTGTGACAAATATGTCAAAGGGTTAATTTCCTTAACATAACAACTCTTACAAATCAATATGTAAAAGATGACCAAATAGAATAATGGACAAAGGACATGAGCAAGGAGTTCATAGAAAAGAAAACACAGTCAACAAGCTTTATGAAAAGATGCTCAATTTCACCTCTAATTGAAGATACGAATCAATATGTCAAGGTACCATTTTTAAATTATGAGATTTGGGCAAAAAATATTTTTTTTTCGGTCAGGAGGTGGGAGAACACTCTCCCACACTGCTGTTAGGAATGTGAATAGATAAGATTTTTTAGAAAGGCAGTTTGGCAATAGGTGGAAAATGTAAAATGGTACTTAACCTTTGATGTAGCAATTCCATTTTCATTTTCAAATATGTATCTTATATTTTTGCTCATCCCAGTGCCCAGAAGGCTTTTTCATTCTGTGTCCCAGAGCTCCTGGCAGGGAATAGAAAGGCAAGGGTTGAGCAAAGGAGACTGTTAAGATGGAATGGCTCAGGAGCCAGCCGACCACCCCCCTTCAGCTTCCTCCTGCCCCATTTGCTGACACTTGAAATAACATTGATAAGAAACAATTGCCAGTCTTAATATAATAAAAAAACGTAAAATGCAAAGACAGCTGCTAGAGGTGACACAACAATGTAGATGAATTTTTGTTAGAGTATAACTGATAACCTGACACCTCGCCCCCCCCCGTTTTGATCATTGGAGTGAGGAAGATATTTTTCTTTATCTTTGTAGCAAAGCATTTATTATGTTGTTATTGTTGTTTTTTTAAACCAGAAAAGTACAAAGGAGGTAAAAAAGGAATGAGTTATAATGTGCTTGTTTCAAAAAAAAAAAAGAGAAGAGAAGGAAAGGAAGGAACAAAGGAACGGAGGAAAGAAACCAAAAAAGAAAGAAAAGGAAATATATGTATAAGGTTAGAAAATTCAAATGGTAGGAGAAAAACACAAAAGGAAATTAAGAGCTCTCCCTGCCCCACCCTTAATATAGCCACTGTTGTAATCAATTTTTTCAGGAAAAAGAAAATATATCCTCAAGTGTCTATATATTTTTTCTTCTTAATTGCTCATAGGGATCCTATACATAATCTTTGATTTTTTTTGTTTAAAAAAGAGCCTTTTCATATGAGCACAAGAAACATCTACCTCATTTTTTTTAGAGCGCCTACAGTATTCCATCTCATTAACATGTCATAATTATTTTAACTTCCCTTTTGTTGGATGCTTTGGTTGTTTGCACATTTTTATTATTTGAACATTACTGCAGTGAGCATCTTCGTATATGTATCTTGACGAGCTTTTGTTAAGAAAATCTATAAAGTAATTTCTAGCAATGGGATTGCCGAATCAAGGGTTTGGGTGTTTTAGATCTTACTAGACACTGCCAAATTGCTTTCCAGAAAGTTTGCACCAATTTGCCTTTTTGTCAGCAAGTTATGAGAGTACTTGTTTACTTACACCTTTGCCAGGGTGAGTGTGAAAACACATAAATGTTTTTCCTGTCTGTTAGGTAAAAAACTGTTATCTCCTTGTCATTTTGATTTACATTTCTTTATGAGCGAGATTGAGCAGCTTTACCATCTTTTCAAATGTTTGTTGCCTTTTCCGCCTGCATTAAACAGTGGGGGAAATATTTTAGACACAGAAATGCAGGGGCGCAAAGTGGGAGCGGGGGATGGAAAGGTATAGCGGACACGGGCAGGAAAAAGAAAGATCCATCGGACCAACCATACCTCTTCCTTCCTCTTTCTAGGGCCTACCTGTCTATCTTCAACTGTGCACAGACAGATAGAAGCTGTGAGCAGAGGTATTTCATGTCCTTCCAGACCAGAAAATGGAAACTCCTGTAAGGAAATGTCTCTCCCTCCTGCTCTCCCCACCAGAGCTGGGAGTTACCACCCTAGGGGCCTTCAGCCTTTCCTTCCTCTTTCCCTTTCTTTTCATTCTTCCTCTCATTTCCTTTTTTTCCCCCTTTGTCCTTGAACGCCCTTGTTTTCCTCCCTTTTTTCCCATTCTTTATTTCCCAAGAACTCTTCTCTCTCTTCTGCCCCTGCTCACTCCTCTGCCCCTATCCACCTCCCTGTTTTGTAAGTCTCTCTGTCCTTTGAATGGTTATATTATGAACTTGAAATTTAATTTGTAGATTGTTTCACTGTAGTTAATAAAGTTTTATGTCCTTTTTTTCTAAAACGCTAGTAGTTGAATTGAAAGTTTTTTGCCTCTCTCTAGACAAAAATAATAACACACGTTAAGTAACTTTTATTTGTAACCCACTGTTGAAATGTCTTTGACCCATTAACGTTGATTTAAAAAAAAGAAAAAAGTTTCTTCTAACTTACTCTAAAGCTTTACATTTAAATGTTTAACAGACTAAGGCAGAACTTTAACTTAACATTTTATAGTTTTGATGCTGTCATCCCGTACTAAATCTCTTTGAAGGAGAAACATGTCATAGGATTGCGTATCTGTGCTAATATATTAATACAGTGCTTAAACTTACATATTTGTTACAGTTGAGCAGTAAAGTTCCCAAGGAAGAAAAGGAAACTGTTCACTCATTCCCTTTTCCTTTGGCAGATTCCCTTATGCTGAATTCACCACTTAAGAGCAGACAGCTTCTTCATGATGACCTTGGTGAAGTAAACTCACGTCTTCGAGAACCCCGAGATCTCTTTGCTTTTTTCTCCAGCAGTGGGCCACTGCAGGCTCCAAGATGGCCAATAGAATGTGAAGTCATCAAGGAGAACATTCATCATATTGGTAATGTGACTTACATGTCATGGTCTTGCCGTTCTGACAGACTATATTACAGTTTTAAGTTCTACATACCAAAGTACAAGACGGGACAGATTCACCATCTGTTAGCTCACCCTTAACATGTTTAAGCTCTGGGAAACTGGTATACACTCACCAAAGTCAAAAGTTACACTAATGTATAAACTAGAATGCTTCTGAGTTTATTGGAATGGGAGGATACCTTTCTAGAGGCCAAAATATATCAATACTTAAATCTGTTTTCTAGATTATTCCCATTTCAGTATGTTTGGTTGAGTTTTATAAAAGTTGTATTTTTACCAGCTTTGGTAAAATTGATGAACACCATGTATATAATACCAGAATGTAGTTTTTTACTGTTTTTTTTCCCCACGGTTTTATTGAGATATAATTGACGTAAAACATCGTATTAGTTTAAGGTGTACAATATATATTGCAAAATGACTTTCACAGTAAGTCTAGTTAACATCATCAACTCACATGGTTACATTTTTTTCTTGTGATGAGAACTTTTAAGATTTACCTTCATAGCGACAGAAGAGTTTCCAACTAACTCTATCAACCAAATTTTTAAAAAATTTGTATTGGAATATGGTTGATTTACAATGTTGTATTAGTTTCAGGTGTACAGCAAAGTGAATCAGTTATACATATACATATATCCACTCTTTTATTTTTAGATTCTTTTCCCATATAGGCCATTACAGAGTATTGAGTAGAGTTCCCCGTGCTATACAGCAGGTCCTTATTAGTTACCTATTTTATGTATAATATGTGTGTATTATGATGTCAGTCCAAATCTCCCAATTTGTCCCTTCCCCCACTTATCCTCTGGTAACCATAAGTTTGTTTTCTACATCCGTGACTCTACTTCTGTTTTGTAAATAAGTTCATTTGTGCCCCTTTTTTTTTATTCCACATATAAGTGATATCATATGATATTTGTCTTTCTGGGTCTGACGTCATTCAATATGATGGTCCATCCATGTTGCTGCAAATGGCATTATTTTTATGGCTGAGTAATATTCTTTTTTATGGCTGAGTAATATTCCATTGTATATATATACCACATCTTCTTTATCCATTCCTCTGTTCATGGACTTTAGGTTGCTTCCATGTCCTGGCTATTGTAAATAGTGCTGCAGTGAACATTGGGGTGCATGTATCATTTCAAATTAAGGTTTTCTCCAGATATATGCCCAGGAGTGAGATTGCTGGGTCATATGGTAGTTCTATTGTTAATTTATAAGGAGCCTCCATACTGTTCTCCATAGTGGCTGTACCAACTGACATTCCCAGCAACAATGTAGGAGGGTTCCCTTTTCTCCACACCCTCTCTATATTGTTTGTAGATTTTTTGATGATGGCCATTCTGACTGGTGTGAGGTGATACCTCAGTGTAGTTTTGATTTGCATTTCTTTAATGATTAGTGATGTTGAGCATCCTTTCATGTGTTTGTTGGCAATCTGTATATCTTCTTTGGAGAAATGTCTGTTTAGGTCTTCTGCCCATTTCTGGATTGGGTTGTTTGTTTTTTTGATATTGAGCTGCATAAGCTGCTTATACATTTTGGAGATTAATCCTTTGTCAGTTGCTTCATTTGCAAATATTTTCTCACATTCTGAGGGTTGTCTTTTCATCTTATGGTTTCCTTTCTGTGCAAAAGCTTTTAAGTTTCATTAGGTCCCATTTGTTTATTTTTGTTTTTATTTCCATTTCTGTAGGAGGTGGGTCAAAAAGGATCTTGCTCTGATTTATGTCACAGACTGTTCTGCCTATGTTTTTCTCCAAGAGCTTTATAGTGTCTGGCCTTACATTTAGGTCTTTAATCCATTTTGAGTTTATTTTTGGTATGGTGTTAAGAAGTGTTCTAATTTCATTCTTTTACATGTAGCTGTCCAGTTTTCCCAGCACCACTTATTGAAGAGGCTGTCTTTTCTCCATTGTATGTTCTTGCCTCCTTTGTCAAAGATAAGGTGACCATATGTGCATGGCTTTATCTCTGGGCTTTCTATCCTGTTCCATTGATCACTATTTCTGTTTTTGTGCCAGTACCATACTGTCTTTTTTTTTTTTTAACATCTTTATTGGGGTATAATTGCTTTACAATGGTGTGTTAGTTTCTACTTTATAACAAAGTGAATCAGTTATACATATGTTCCCATATCTCTTCCCTCTTGCATCTCCCTCCCTATCCCACCCCTCCAGGCAGTCACAAAGCACCGAGCTGATCTCCCTGTGCTGTGCGGCTGCTTCCCACTAGCTATCTACCTTACGTTTGGTAGTGTATATATGTCCTTGCCTCTCTCTCTCTTTGTCACAGCTCACCCTTCCCCCTCCCCATATCCTCAAGTCCGTTCTCTAGTAGGTCTGTGTCTTTATTCCTGTCTTACCCCTAGGTTCTTCATGACCTTTTTTTTCTCTTAAATTCCATATATATGTGTTAGCATATGGTATTTGTCTTTCTCTTTCTGACTTACTTCACTCTGTATGACAGACTCTAGGTCTATCCACCTCATTACAAATAGCTCAATTTCATTTCTTTTTATGGCTGAGTAATATTCCATTGTATATATATGCCACATCTTCTTTATCCATTCATCCGACGATGGGCACTTAGGTTGTTTCCATCTCCGGGCTACTGTAAATAGAGCTGCAATGAACATTTTGGTACATGACTCTTTTTGAATTATGGTTTTCTCAGGGTATATGCCCAGTAGTGGGATTGCTGGGTCATATGGTAGTTCTATATGTAGTTTTTTAAGGAACCTCCATACTGTTCTCCATAGTGGCTGTACCAATTCACATTCCCACCAGCAGTGCAAGAGTGTTCCCTTTTCTCCACACCCTCTCCAGCATTTATTGTTTCTAGATTTTTTGATGATGGCCATTCTGACTGGTGTGAGATGATATCTCACTGTAGTTTTGATTTGCATTTCTCTAATCATTAATGATGTTGAGCATTCTTTCATGTGTTTGTTGGCAGTCTGTATATCTTCTTTGGAGAAATGTCTATTTAGGTCTTCTGCCCATTTTTGGATTGGGTTGTTTGTTTTTTTGTTATTGAGCTGCATGAGCTGCTTGTAAATTTTGGAGATTAATCCTTTGTCAGTTGCTTCATTTGCAAATATTTTCTCCCATTCTGAGGGTTGTCTTTTCATCTTGTTTATAGTTTCCTTTGCTGTGCAAAAGCTTTGAAGTTTCATTAGGTCCCATTTGTTTATTTTTGTTTTTATTTCCATTTCTCTAGGAGGTGGGTCAAAAAGGATCTTGCTGTGATTTATGTCATAGAGTGTTCCGCCTATGTTTTCCTCTAAGAGTTTGATAGTTTCTGGCCTTACATTTAGGTCTTTAATCCATTTTGAGCTTATTTTTGTGTATGGTGTTAAGGAGTGATCTAATCTCATACTTTTACATGTACCTGTCCAGTTTTCCCAGCACCACTTATTGAAGAGGCTGTCCTTTCTCCACTGTACATTCCTGCCTCCTTTATCAAAGATAAGATGACCATATGTGCGTGGGTTTATCTCTGGGCTTTCTATCCTGTTCCATTGATCTATCCTTCTGTTTTTGTGCCAGTACCATACTGTCTTGATTACTGTAGCTTTGTAGTATAGTCTGAAGTCAGGGAGCCTGATTCCTCCAGCTCCGTTTTTCGTTCTCAAGATTGCTTTGGCTCTTCGGGGTCTTTTGTGTTTCCATACAAATTGTGAAATTTTTTGTTCTAGTTCTGTGAAAAATGCCAGTGGTAGTTTGATAGGGATTGCATTGAATCTGTGGATTGTTTTGGGTAGTAGAGTCATTTTCACAATCTTGGATTCTTCCATTCCAAGAACATGGTGTATCTTTCCATCTGTTTGTATCATCTTTAAGTTCTTTCATCAGTGTCTTATCATTTTCCTCATACAGATCTTTTGTCTCCTTAGGTAGGATTCTTCCTAGGTATTTTATTCTTTTCGTTGCAGTGGTAAATGGGAGTGTTTCCTGAATTTCTCTTTCAGATTTTTCATCATTAGTGTATAGGAATGCAAGAGATTTCTGCGCATTAATTTTGTATCCTAGTACTTTACCAAATTCATTGATTAGCTCTAGTAGTTTTCTGGTAGCATCTTTAGGATTCTGTATGTATAATATCATATCATCTGCAAACAGTGTCAACTTTACTTCTTTTCCAATTTGGATTCCTTTTATTTCTTTTTCTTCTGTGATTGCTGTGGCTAAAACTTCCAAAACTATGTTGAATAATAGTGGTGAGAGTGGACAACCTTGTCTTGTTCCTAATCTTAAAGGAAATGGTTTCAGTTTTTCACCATTGAGAATGATATTGGCTGTGGGTATGTCATATATGGCCTTGATTATGTTGAGATAAGTTCCCTATATGCCTACTTTCTGGAGGGTTTTTATCATAAATGGGTGTTGAATTTTGTCAGAAGCTTTTTCTGCATCTATTGAGATGATCATATGGTTTTTCTCCTTCAATTTGTTAATATGGTTTATCACATTGATTGATTTGCGTATATTGAAGAATCCTTGCATTCCTGGGATATACCCCACTTGATTATCATATATGATCCTTTTAATGTGCTGTTGGATTCTGTTTGCTAGTATTTCATTGAGGATTTTTGCATCTACGTTCATCAGTGATATTGGCCTGTAGTTTTCTTTCTTCGTGACATCTTTGTCTGGTTTTGCTATCAGGGTGATGGTGGCCTCGTAGAATGAGTTTGGGAGTGTTCCTCCCTCTGCTATATTTTGGAAGAGTTTGGGAAGGATAGGTGTTAACTCTTCTCTAAATGTTTGATAGAATTTGCCTGTGAAGCCATCTGGTCCTGGGCTTTTGTTTGTTGGAAGATTTTTAATCACAGTCTCAATTTCAGTGCTTGTGATTGGTCTGTTTGTATTTTCTATTTCTTCCTGGTTCAGTCTCAGAAGGTTGTGCTTTTCTAAGAATTTGTCCATTTCTTCCAGGTTGTCCATTTTATGGCATATAGTTGCTTGTAGTAATCTCTCATGATCCTTTGTATTTCTGTTGTGTCAGTTGTTACTTCTCCTTTTTCATTTCTAATTCTATTGATTTGACCCTTCACCCGTTTTTTCTTGATGAGCCTGGCTAATGGTTTATCAGTTTTGTTTATCTTCTCAAAGAACCAGCTTTTAGTTGTATTGATCTTTGCTATCGTTTCCTTAATTTCTTTTTCATTTATTTCTGATCTGAACTTTATGATTTCTTTCCTTCTGCTAACTTTGGGGGTTTTTTGTTCTTCTTTCTCTAATTGCTTTAGGTGTAAGGTTAGGTTGTTTATTTGAGATGTTTCTTGTTTCTTGAGGTAGGATTGTATTGCTATAAACTTCCCTCTTAGAACTGCTTTTGCTGCATCCCATAGATTTTGAGTGGTCGTGTTTTCATTGTCATTTGTTTCTAGGTATTTTTTAATTTCCTCTTTGATTTCTTCAGTGATCTCTTGGTTATTAAGTAGTGTATTGTTTAGCCTCCATGTGTTTATATGTTTTACAGATTTTTTTCCTGTAATTGATATCGAGTCTCATAGCATTGTGGTTGGAAGAGATACTTGATACGATTTCAGTTTTTTTGTTGTTTTTTTTTTTGCAGTACGCGGGCCTCTCACTGTTGTGGCCTCTCCCGTCATGGAGCACATGCTCCGGACGCACAGGCTCAGCGGCCATGGCTCACGGGCCCAGCCGCTCTGCGGCACGTGGGATCTCCCCAGACCGGGGCACGAGCCCGTGTCCCCTGCATCAGCAGGTGGACTCTCAACCACTGCGCCACCAGGGAAGCCCACGATTTCAGTTTTCTTAAATTTACCTAGGCTTGATTTGTGACCCAAGATGTGATGTAGCTTGGAGAGTGTTCCGTGACCACTTGAGAAGAAAGTGTATTCTGTTTTTTTTGGGTGGAATGTCCTATAAATGTCAGTTGAGTCCATCTTGTTTAATGTATCATTTAAAGCTTGTGTTTCCTTATTTATTTTCATTTTGGATGATCTGTCCATTGGTGAAAGTGGGGTGTTAAAGTGCTCTACTATTATTGTGTTACTGTCGATTTCCCCTTTTATGGCTGTTAGCATTTGCCTTATGTATTGAGGTGCTCCTATGTTGGGTGCATAAATATTTACAATTGTTGTATCTTATTCTTGGATTGATCCCTTGATCATTATGTAGTGTCTTTCTTTGTCTCTTGGAATACTCTTTATTTTAAAGTCTGTTTTGTCTGATATGAGAATTGCTACTTACTCCAGCTTTCTTTTGATTTCCTTTTGCATGGAATATCTTTTTCCATCCCCTCACTTTCAGTCTGTATGTGTCCCTAGGTCTGAAGTGGGTCTCTTGTAGACAGCATATATACGGGTCTTGTTTTTGTATCCATTCAGCCAGTCTGTGTTTTTGGTGGGAGAATTTAATCCATTTACATTTAAGGTAATTATCAATATGCATGTTCCTATTACCATTTTCTTAATTGTTTTGGGTTTGCTATTGTAGGTCTTTTCCTTGTCTTGTGTTTCCTGCCTAGAGAAGTTCCTTTAGCATTTGTTGTAAAGCTGGTTTGGTGGTGCTGAATTCTCTTAGCTTTTGCTTGTCTGTAACGGTTTTAATTTCTCTGTCAAATCTGAATGAGATCCTTGCTGGGTAGAGTAATCTTGGTTGTTGTTTTTTCCCCTTCATCAGTTTAAGTATGTCCTGCCACTCCCTTCTGGCTTGCAGAGCTTCTGCTGAAAGATCAGCTGTTAACCTTATGGGGATTCCCTTGTATGTTATTTGTTGTTTTTCCCTTGCTGCTTTTAATATTTTTCTTTGTATTTAATTTTTGATAGTTTGATTAATATGTGTCTTGGGGCTTCCCTGGTGGCGCAGTGGTTGAGAGTCCGCCTGTCGATGCAGGGGACGCGGTTTTGTGCCCCGGTCTGGGAGGATCCCATGTGCCTTGGAGCGGCTGGGCCCGTGAGCCATGGCCGCTGGGCCTGCGCGTCTGGAGCCTGTGCTCCGCAGCGGGAGAGGCCACAGCAGTGAGAGGCCCTTGAACCGCAAAAAAAAAAAAAAAAATGTGTCTTGGCGTGTTTCTCCTTGGATTTATCCTTTATGGGACTCTCTATGCTTCCTGGACTTGATTGACTGTTTCCTTTCCCATATTAGGGAAGTTTTCAACTATAACTCTTGAAATATTTTCTCAGTTCCTTTCTTTTTCTCTTCTTCTTCTGGGACCCCTATCATTCAAATGTTGGTGCATTTAATGTTGTCCCAGAGGTCTCTAAGACTGTCCTCAATTCTTTTCATTCTTTTTTCTTTATTCTGCTCTACAGTAGTTATTTCCACTATTTTATCTTCCAGGTCACTTATCCGTTCTTCTGCCTCAGTTATTCTGCTACTGATTCCTTCTAGAGAATTTTAATTTCATTTATTGTGTTGTTCATCCTTGTGTGTTTGCTCTTTAGTTCTTCTAGGTCCTTGTTAAACGTTTCTTGTATTTTCTCCATGGTATTTCCAAGATTTTGGATCATCTTTACTATCATTACTCTGAATTCTTTTTCAGGTAGACTGCCTATTTCCTCTTCATTTGTTTGGTCTCTGGGTTTTTACTTTGCTCCTTTATCTGCTGTGTATTCCTCTGTCTTCTCATTCTGCTTAACTTACTGTGTTTGGGGCCTCCTTTTCGCAGGCTGCAGGTTTGTAGTTCCCGTTGTTTTTGGTGTCTGCCCCCAGTGGCTAAGGTTGGTTCAGTGGGTTGTGTAGGCTTCCTAGTGGAGGGGACTGGTGCCTGTGTTCTGATGGATGAGGCTGGGCCTTGTCTTTCTAGTGGGCAGGACTGCATCCGGTGGTGTGTTTTGAGGTGTCTGTGACCTTATTATGATTTTAGGCAGCCTCTCTGGTAATGGGTGGGGTTGTGTTCCTGTCTTGCTAGTTGTTTGGCATAGGGTGTCCAGCACTGTAGCTTGCTGGTTATTGAGTGGAGCTGGATCTTAGCATTGAGATGGAGATCTCTGGGAGAGGTTTCGCCATTTGATATTACATGGAGCTGGGAGGTCTCTGCTGGACCAATGTCCTGAAGTTGGCTCTCCCACCTCAGGGGCACAGGCCTGACACCCGGCCAGAGCACCAAGACCCTCTCAGTCACACGGCTTTTGGGAAGTCTGAGGTCTTCTGCCAGCCTTCAGTAGGAGTTCTCTAGGAGCTGTTCCACATGTAGATATATTTCTTATGTATTTGTGGGGAGGAAGGTGATCTCCACGTCTTACTCCTCTGCCATCTTGAAGGTCTCCCCCCTAAGGTACTTTTCAAAACATAAACCACTCCTTTGAGGAAAGAAGTTGGTTTTCATTGACCCAGTAGGTAATTTTCTTTGTTCACTTGCTTGATTTCTTCTAATCACTCTCAGACACAGTGACCCACTACAGTGAAAGTCAGGAAACCTGGTTCCATCTGCCACTTGCTGATCATGAGTCACTGAGGAAAGTGCTAGACCTCTCTGAGCTGAAGATTTATTTTCCCTCGAAACTCTGGAACTCCACACTCCAGAGGCCCTCCTTTCAATGTGCTGCCTCTCCCCTTCTGCGCAGGTCCTAAGAAGAAAACATTTTTTAAAAAATTTTATTGAAGTTTAATTGACTTATAAGGTCATGTTTCAAATGTATAGCCCAGTGATTGTGTTATATATATGTATATATATATATATATATACATATATATATATTCTTTTTCAGATTCTCAGAAACGTTTACTTTTTTTTTTTTTTTTTTTGTGGTACGCGGGCCTCTCACTGTTGTGGCCTCTCCCGTTGCGGAGCACAGGCTCCGGACGTGCAGGCTCAGCGGCCATGGCTCACGGGCCCAGCCACTCCACGGCATGTGGGATCTTCCCGGACCGGGGCACGAACCCGTGTCCCATGGATCGGCAGGCAGACTCTCAACCACTGCACCACCAGGGAAGCCCTACTATTTTTTTTTTCTTTTTTTTTTTTTTGCGGTACGCGGACCTCCCACCGCTGTGGCCCCTCCCGCCGCAGCGCAGGCCCAGCGGCCACGGCTCATGGGCCCAGCCGCTCCACAGCACATGGGATCCTCTCAGACCGGGGCACGAACCCGTGTCCCCTGCATCGGCAGGCGGACTCCCAACCACTGCGCCACCAGGGAAGCCCAGCCCTACTATTTTTTAATCATATTTTGAGTTGATTGGAGTTTCTTGTGGGAATGGTGGAGACTTTTTTTTATGACATTGTTGGCCATATCTTTGAGTTTTTGATGCAAGTACAATCTTTAGCCTTCATTTTATGAAGGATTTTCAGAAGTGGGGACTTTTATGATTGCTGGAACACTCATGTCTCTGCTTAAGACTGCTGATAAACAACTGGGTGTTTCTTATTTTCTCACTTTCCTCTTATAATATTCATTCATTGTATATTCATTAAGCATCTACCATATGCTAAGTATAGTGCTTGGTATTAGAGATATAGTGATGAGCAAATGGAGACACTCAGAGCTCACAGACTAGTGAGGAAGTTAAAGATAGAACCAGGCAATTGCATAGCACTTGGTCCCTCTGGGAACACTTAACCCCAACCTGGAAGTTCAGTGAGGGTTTCCAAGAGAAGTTGACACGGAAGCTGAAATCTGAAGGATGAGTTAGAAGTGATCCAATTGAAAGGATCAAAGCAAAGTATTCCAGTTAGAGGAAACAGAAAAAGAACAAGACATGTTTGGGTAACCATGAAGCCTTCAACATGAAAGAAAAGAGATGAAACTGAAGATACAGGGATTGGCTCAGTGTCTTAACTGGGGACAGAACTGCCCTTAGGGTGTTTGGAAATTGTTGGGGGGCACATTATGAGTTGGCACAATAGCTGAGAAGTCTTAAGGTCATCTGTTCCTACCCTGTAGAAGTGGGGTTTTTTGGGTTTTTTGTTTGTTTGTTTGGCTGCATTGGGGCTTCATTGCTGTGTGTGGGCTTTCTCTAGTTGCGGTGAGCGGGGGGCTACTCTTTGTTGTGGTGTGCGGGCTTCTCATTGCAGTGACTTCTCTTGTTGCGGAGCACAGGCTCTAGGCACGTGGGCTCAGTAGTTGTGGCTCACAGGCTCTGGAGTGCAGGCTCAGTAGTTGTGACACACAGGCTTAGTTGCTCCACAGCATGTGGGATCTTCCTGGACCAGGGCTCAAACCTGTGTCCCCTGCATTGGCAGGCAGATTCTTAACCACTGCGCCACCAGGGAAGCCCCCATTTTTCAACTGGATTGTTTTTTTGCTGTTAAGTTGTATGAGTTCTTTATATATTTTGGATGTTAGCCCCTTATCAGATATATGATTTGCAAATATTTTCTCTCATTCAGAAAGTTGCGTTTTGGGAATTTCCTGGTGGTGTAGTGGTTAGGACTCTTCACTTTCACTGCCAGGGCCTGGGTTCGATGCCTAGTTGGGGAACTAGGATCCTGCATGCCATGTGGTATGGCCAAATTAAAAAAATAAAGAGCTGCCTTTTCATTTTGCTGATGGTTTACTTTGCTGTGCAGAAGCTTTTTAGTTTGATTTAGTTCCACTTTTTTACACTTTTGTTGCTTTTGCTTTTGTAGTCAGATTCAAAAACTCATCACCAAGACCTGTGTCAAGGAGCTTACTGCCTGTGTTTTCTTCTAGAAGTATTATGGTTTCAGGTCTTACATTCAAGTCATTAATGCATTTTGAATTAATTTTTGTGTGTGGTATAAGATAGTGGCCCAGTTTTATTCTTTTGCATATGGCTGTCCAGTTTTCCCAACACCATTTATTGGCGAGACTGTCCTTTCCCCATTGTATATTCCTGCCTTCTTTGTCATAAATTAATTGACCATAGATGCATGGGTTTATTTCTGGGTTCTCTATTCTTTATTTTATTTTATTTTATTTTTGCCGTGCCACATGGCATGCGGGATCTTAGTTCCCTGACCAGGGATCAAACCAGTGCCCCCTGCAGTGGAAGCACAGAATCCTAACCACTGGACCACCAGGGAATTCCCTGGGCTCTCTGTTCTGTTCCATTGATCTATGTATCTTTTTATGCAGATATCATATCGCTTTAATAACTATAGCTTTGTAATAGAGTTTGAAATCAGGGAGCATGGTGACTCTAACTTTGTTCTTCTTTGTCAAGGTTGCTTTGGCTATTGGGGATCTTTAATGGTTCCATATAAAATTTGGGATTGTTTGTTTTACTTTTGTGAAAAATGCCACTGGAATTTTGATAGGGACTGCATTGAATCTGTAAATTGCTTTGGGTAGTATGGACATTTTAATAATATTGGTTCTTCCAACCTTGAGCACTTTCCATTTATTTGTGTCTTCTTCAATATCATTCATTAATGTCTTATAGTTCTTGTTTAAATTTATTCCTAGGTATTTTACTCTTTTTGATGCAATGGTAAATGGGAATGTTTTCTTAATTTCTCTCTGAGAGTTCATTATTAGTGTATAGAAATGCACCGATTTTTGTGTATTGATTTTGTATTTTGCAACTTTACTGAATTTGTTATTAGGTCCAACAGTTTTTTGATAGAGTCTTTAGGGTTTTCTGTATATAATATATGTCAGTCGCAGTTTTAGTTCTTCCTTTCCAATTTGAATACCTTTTATTTCTTTTTCTTGCCTAATTGCTCTGGCTAGGACTTCCAGTACTATGTTGAATAAAGTGGTGGGAGTAGGCATCCTTGTCGTGTTCCTGATCTTAGAGGAAAAGCTTTCAGCTTTTCACTGTTGAGTATGGTGTTAGCTGTGGGCTTGACATATGTGGCTTTTATTATATTGAGGTAGTCCCTCTATACCCATTTTGTTGAGATTTTTTGTCATAAATGGATGTTGAATTTTGTCAGATGCTTTTTCTTCATGTATGGAAATAATCATATGATTTTTATCCTTCCTTTTGTTAATGTGATGTATCACATTGACTGATTTGCAAATGTTGAACCATCCTTGCATCCCTGGAGTAAATCCCACTGATCATGGTGTGTGATTCTTTTGATGTACTGTTGAATTTAAGTTGTGTCTTTATATATGCCCTTGGCTTTCATCACTGGCTACTGTACTTAAAATGATATTGAGAAGTCACCCAAGTGTCATATGAGAAATCTTTCAGAATTGAGTGTTAATGAAAAAACCTTGTTTCCTCTGAAGAAACTGATATACTTATTCCTCTATATTAATAAAAAATATGTAGCTGAGCATATTTTCCTGACCAGGAGCTCAGGGACAAATTTTGAAGAGTTGATGGAACAACTATATTGACCTTTCTGCCTTATTTTTAGGTCTTCTATTTAAAGTTTATACTTCTGGGGCTTCCCTGACGGTCCAGTGGTTAAGACTTCACCTTCCAATGCTGGGGGTGTGGATTTGATCCCTGGTCGGAGAGCTAATATCCCACATGCCTAGTGGCAAAAAAACCCAAAAAACATAAAACAGAAGCAATATTGTAACAAATTCAATAAAGACTTTTAAAATGGTCCACATCAAAAAAATCTAAAAAAGTAAAGTTGATACTTCTGTTGTATATGCTCTTTGTTAAAAATTTCTCCATAGTCTTTATAGAAAGAAGCAAGACATAATTAATTTACAAACACACTGGAAACTTAGGGTGGGAATTTGGTTTGATTCCACCTTACTAGCCATTTGAATAATCATTATTATGATTTCATGTCAGTTCTAATAAAGTGCCTTTTGTATTATTTCTTTTTTTTTTTTGTATTATTTCTTATTTTGTACTTTTTAATGTCTTCTTTCAGAGTGGGTTCCACCTCAACCAGAATATTTCTATCAACCTACAGGAAATGAAAAGGCACCAGAAATTGTAGGAGAAGAAAAAGGCACAGTTGTCTATCAGTTAGATTCAGGTATTGTCATCACACTGAACAGTGAGTGATTAATCATGACCAAATTACAATAAATGTATTTTCTATAATAAAAGTGATTTTCAAAAAGTCATATTTTAGTGATAAAGAAACTGTCTTTTCCAGACCAACCTGAGTGGGAGCCCTGAAATTCATGACCAATCAGTTTTAAATTTTCAATCATTTTTTTAAAATGTTATTATGTTTTCTTAATAGTTCTGAGTCCTTTTTGTAGCTTCTTCCTTGTTATTCCCCTTCCTGAAAATCAGATGTTGGATCTTTGGGGAATTTGCTCTTCTTTTCTCCACCTCCTGAACCATAGTGAGTATTTTGTAGTATGTGCATATGACTGTCATTTACTCTGTGGTTTCCTGCATTAATTTGCAGGCATCCTAGTGGTAGAATTCCTGTCTTTTATAAAACTGTTCAGGACACTGTACCCAACAACAAAATACACATTCTTTTCAAGGGCACATGGTAAATTCCCCAGGATATACCATATACTAGGTTGTAAAGCGAGTCTTAATACATTTAAAAGGATTGAAGTCGTACAAGATATATTGTCTGATCACAGTAAAATTAAATTAGAAATCAACAACAGAATGAAATCTGGGAAATCTACAAATATTTGCAAATTGAACAACACATTCCTAAGTAACCCATGGGTTAAAGAAATCATAAGAGTTCAAAAATATTTTGAACTGAGTGAAAATAAAACAACATATCAAAATTTATGAGATGCAGCCAAAGCACTGCAAGGTAAATTTATGGCTTTAAATGCCTGTATTTAAAAGGAAGAAAGATCTCAAATCAATTACATAAGCTTCCACCTTAATAAGTTAGAAAAATAAGAGCAAACTACATCCAAAGTGAGCAGAAGGAAGGAAATAATAAAGATAAAAACAGAAATCAGGGCTTCCCTGGTGGTGCAGTGGTTGAGAGTCCGCCTACCGATGCAGGGGACACGGGTTCGTGCCCCGGTCCGGGAGGATCCCACGTGCCGCGGATTGGCTGGGCCCATGGGCCATGGCGCTGAGCCTGTGCGTCCGGAGCCTGTGCTCCGCAACGGGAGAGGCCACAGCAGTGAGAGGCCCGTGTACTGCAAAAACAAAACAAAATAAAACAAAAACAGAAATCAGTGAAATAGAAAAGTAATACAGAAAATCAAACCAAAAGTTGGTCCTTTGGAAACATTAACAGAATTGACAGAACTTTAGCCAGATCAACCAAGAAAAAAGGAGAGGAGACACAAATTATAGAAATCTGGAATGCAAGGGGACACAAGCATCAACTCTACAGAAATCAAAACAATTACAAGGTAATGCTATCAATGACTTTATGTCAGCAAATTAAACAACATAGATGAACAGGAGAAATTGCTAGAAAAACATATCAAAACTGATTGAGGAAGAAATTCAGATTATGACAAAGAAATTGAATTAGTAATTTTAAATCTTCCTGCAAAGAAGTCCCTGGGCCAGATGGCTTAACAGGATTTGTTTGAATTGTACCAAACATTTAAAGATGAAATAGCACTAATGCTTCAAAACTTTGAAAACAGAGGAGGAGGAGGAAACACTTCCCAGCTCTTCTTATGAAGCCAGTATTCAAAGCCAGACAAAGACATCACAAGAAAACTATAGATTGGTGTTCCTCATGAACATAAATGCAAAAATCCTCAACCAAATACCAGCAAACCAAATTCAACAGCATATGGAAAGGATTATATACCATGAGCAAGGGAGATTTGTTCCAGGAATCCAAGGGTGGTTCAACATAAGAAAATTGATGTGACACACCACATTAATAGAACAAAGGGGAAAAAAAAACACAGTCATCTCAATCAATGCAGAAAAAGCATTTGACAAAATCAGGCCTTTCATGATAAGAACATTCTGAAAACTAGAAATAGGGGAGAATTTCCTCCGTTTAGTAAAGGATATTTATGGAAAGGATGAATCAACTTCAAGCCCACTAAAACAGCTATAACAGCAATACAGACAATAACAAGTGCTGGGGAGGATGTGAAACAGATGGTAATAGTAACCTTTAAGGCAGAAAAGATATATCATGTTAAAGAGAAGTAAGCTAATAGATAGTAATGATCAGAAAAGAAATCTATTTTATTGGAGGAGGAACATGTACCAAGTATAATTAGTAGAAATGAGATGTGTTAAGTCAGTGAAATCAGGGGAGGTTTTTACAGAAAAAAACTGTAATAGGAAGGAGGAACTGCAATGTGTTTACATTCCTACAACTAGAAAAATAAAATGAGCCAGTTTTAGCAGAGAGGACCCATCTGAGATGTGGTTACACATGCTCCGCTCCCAGTTGCCTTGATTTTGAGCTCTCGTTACTATTTTGGCAAAAGCTGGTGAGGTAGAAAAGGTGAAGCAACTCATAGTCTACCTAGCTCCACCTTATGGAATGTCTGAGGAGGAGCTTGGGAGACTTTAAACTCAGATCATAAGTCAGTAGACTTGGGTTATAAATAGTAGGGGATATACTGCTCCTGCAACCTCAAGAAATTCTTGGATATTATAAGCCTGTTTCACCTCTCGTTGACTTTGCTGTAGTCATTTTCAATAAATCAGATGACCATGAATCGCCACCACTTCATCTGTTCTATCCAGACATATTTCTACAAAGGAGGAAACCCTGGGATTGAGAGATCATTCTCCTGATATGGCAGCTTTTGTGAATTGTCCTTATTGTCCTCTTACTACACATTTGTGGCAGCTGTCTTGATCTTCTTGTCCTTTGGATTCATCAAGGAGAGTTGAGCCCACACTGTTGGAGGAATGAAGAAACAGAAAACTGAGAAGATGGGGCTCTGGGGAGAATCTGGGAGTTTGTTAGCTTAGGAGACCTAGAGCAACCACTTGCTGTAAGGCTATTGAGGGGAAAATAAGAAAGAGGTTTTGTTATTGAAAAATGTTACTGTGGGCTATGAGTTGGATCATTTTTTTTGTTTTGTTTTTTAAAATTTATTTTATTTTATTTACTTTTGGCTCTGTTGGGTCTTCGTTGCTGTGTGCAGGCTTTCTCTAGTTGCGGTGAGCAGAGGCTACTCTTTGTTGCGGTGCGCAGGCTTCTCATTGCGGTGGCCTCTCCCGTTGCGGAGCACAAGCCCTAGACATGCAGGCTTCAGTCGCTGTGGCTCGCGGGCTCAGTAGATGTGGCGCATGGGCTTAGTTGCTCCACGGCATGCGGGATCCTCCCGGACCAGGGTTCGAACCCGTATCCCCTGCATTGGCAGGTGGATTCCCAACCACTGCACCATCAGGGAAGCCCCTGGATCGTTTTTAAGTTACCTTAAAGACTAAAGAAAATATTGAAATTCCTATATTAATGACATCTGGTTGCTGATCTGTACTTTGATTGTGGTTCCATGAAGAGATCGAATAACATGGGTCCCCAACTCTTAAATGGATTTACTTGTACTCCTGCTGCTGCTTCTGTTTTTACTTCCTTTTTATGCTCGCTTTCTCCTTTGCTTTCATTTATTATCCAAATATTTATTCTCTAAGTCTCCACAGTGGCAAGGTTGCGTATAGAAGCAAAAGTCATCATAATGTGAATATACTTACTAATGAACTGACTACTTATAAAATCAGACCCCTACATGTTTCTATTTGTTTAATTCTCGTATCTATCCTGCCCGATGGTCAGCATCTTTGCTGGTATCAGTCACTTGTTGATGGTGGATATTGTTAACATCTGACAACATAATGCAAGTACAGTAAAAAATTAATTGCAAACTGAAATTATCCTGGGACTTCCCTGGTGGCATAGTAGTTAAGACTCCGTGCTCCCAGTGCAGGGGGGCTGAGTTCGATCCCTGGTCAGGGAACTAGATCCCACGTGCATGCCGCAACTGAGAGTTCGCATGCCACAACTAAGGAGCCTGTGTGCCTCAACTATGGAGCCAGTGAGCCACAACTAAGGAGCCCACAAGCTGCAACTAAGGAATCCGCCTGCCACAACTAAGACCCAGTGCAACCAAATAAATAAATAAATATTTTTAATAGTAAAATTATCCTTACAAGAGATGCAGGATTGTATGAAGTTGATGAATGTTAAAGAATTGCTTGCACCACTGCAAAGCCATTGACAACTGAGAATCTAGAAATTTTTTATCAGTTAACAGTTAAAGAGAACATCAACAAAAGATGACAAAATAGATTCTTCTGGACACAACTGATAAGAACAGTGTGGTACAAAGAGAATCCTTGGGAGAACCGTGGGGACTAAAAGAGTTTTGCAAAAGTAACTACAAAAAATCAAAGATGTCACATGGCATTCTCACTGAATTTGTCTGAAAAATTGTAAGCCCACCAAAAAAAAAAAAAAAATGAACAATTGATTCTTTGTTATTCCAAAGATTAGAAAGAGGTTGTGATTATAATCTAAATTTTCCTAAATAAAATAATATAAATTGTGTAATGTTTTTTTGTTTTAGCTTAATGTTAAAGAAAAAGTTTCAATCATAACCTTTTCTTTTCACTAATTACTATGATATTTTGTTTCCCCTCTTAGACAAATTGCACTCGTGCCAGTTCTTCTCATGCTTCTATTTCTGTTATATTTAAATCTGGAATGATATACCAAACAATGACATGGAGTGTACTTTATTTTCTCTCTTTTTTTTCCCCCCTTTATCTTCTTTTTAAATTAATAAATAGGTGCTATTTGGCTTTTTGTTTGTTCTTGTAGAATAAGATTGCAAATGTTTTCCGGTGCTCCACTTAGAATGTAATTTTTTGCCAACATCCTTTTAAATTAGAGTTTAAATGGGTATAAGCAGTATTTGAGTTGCCAAGGGTAACCAGGTAGCAAAAGGAAGTCCTCTAAACTACTTAAAGGTCTTCAAATATATACATTTTTAAAAATTAAAAGTCTCAGCAAGGACAATGGAAAATTTAAATACTCATTGTTCTTAAGCTAGAATAGTGCTGAACACAGAGGGGTTCAATTAATATTTGCTGGATAGATGGATTCTGAGTGAAACTTGGACCGAGTATGTCTGTCTCATCTGCAGTGCCCACCGAAGATTCCTATTTCACCAGTTCCAGAGTGGGAGGCAAACCAGGGATTATCAAGGAACTGGCAGTCACGTTGCAAGGACCAGAAGATGATACTCTACTGTTTGAATCAAGGTTTGAGAGTGGGAACCTGCAGAAAGCTACTAGAGTGTGAGTAACAGAGGAATTTCCCAAAGGGATGATGACTGAAGTGACTGAGAAGTGTCTTCAGGAATCATGTTAGCGGTCAGGAGTGTTTTTGTGAAAGAGAAAAGTGATGAGAGGTAATTGTGAGGACGATGAAGAAGAATGGAATCATTGTGACTCATACTTTTCAGAATGAAAATTTATCTAAATTATTTTTTCTACTTCTAAAAGAAATTAGTGCGCGTTTGAAATTTGCATTGTTGACCTGAAATAAACAGACTGTCAGATATTTCTCCAGCAAAGATGCGTTTATTCAGGATTGGCAGAGAACTGCAATTCAGGGTCTGCAACCACGGGGGACGCCACATGCAAGTCCCACACTACAAGAGAGGGAGAAACTTTCACTGAGAGGAGAAGGAAGTTGGGAGGGCTCCAGTAAACAAAGGGTCCGTGGCTTTTCATTGGCTGAGTCCTTGCCAGGAAGGGAAAGGAGTCTTTTTTTCTTCCTGTTGGGCTCTGCTATCATTGCAGGGCATGAGAGCTCCCTCTTCTGGTCTCCCAACTCTATTTAATTGGGTTTCTGGTTATTAATTTTTTACAGTCTCAATAAAAATACCATAAAAGTTGCAGTTCTATAATCATACCTCCTGGATGCAGCAACTGTGTATAGTTTTGTGTATATGCATTAATTTTCTCTCTCTCTCTCTATAATATGTAATATACACAAATTATATATTTTTTAAAATAGGAAAGTGGTATACATACTGTTTTACATGTTGCTTTTTTCCACTTAATAAAATTTAAATATTTTTCTATGGCCATATCACAGATATTCCTATTGTCCTATTGTATGGATACTCCATACCTTATTTACCTTGTCCCCAACTGATGGGAAATTAAGATGTTTACAATATTTTGCTTAATGAATTAATACCCTTAGGCATTTTTTTTTTTTTTGGTCGCACTGTGCAGCTTGCGGGATCTTAGCTCCCCGACCAGGGATCGAATCCATGCTCCCTGCAGTGGAAGTGCAGAGTCCTAACCACTGGACCACCAGGGAATTCCCTGCATTTATATTTTTAAGTATTTGTGGTTTTATGAGATAAACTCTAGAAATAAAATTGTTGGTTCAGGGTTTGATCACTTCAGTACTGCTAGTTTTTGCCCACTTGCCCTCCCAGTGTGATTTCAGTCCCCATCAACTGTGTGTGAGAGTGCCTGGTTCGCAGCACTGGAATGTTGATGAGATGGAGGGGGAAAGGGCATCCTATTTTAATTTGTACTTCATTAATTATGCATGTGGGTGAATATCTTTCCATGCTTTTTGGCATTTGTATTTTGTCTTCTGCAAGTTCAACAAGGTGAAAGCATTCCAGAGATGCCCCCTCATCTTCAAATAAGTGAGGATCAGATATAAAAATAGCACAGAGGGCTTACAGGTCTCCTCTACAGTGATGATGTCCAGGATGTAGCTAACAGCCAACATGGGGCTCTGGTTTCACTACTGTTCAGTGTGTTAAAGAGAAATGTGTTGAAGTGGTTAGAAACTGCTATTGGATACTCTCAAAAGATACCAAGAAGCTCACAGTGCTCCCAGAAATGCTGTGCAGCAGTGTAAGTTTTGAGATTCTTCCTGTCCCACTCCGAATAAACTTTCTTTTCCCAAGTTCCTGCTAGCCTAATATGTGAGTTGGAAAACTAGGGAAATAAGAAAATAAATATGTGATGTAGCAGGCTTTTCTGTTGTAATAAGATCTGTTTTTACCAGAGGGAAACAATGTTTGTTTTTTGAGGGGCGTGTGGAGTTATAGAGATATTCTTCTGTGTTCTCTATTACAGAAACACCTATGAGTATGAACTCACCTTGCGAACTGACCTCTACACAAATAAGCACACTCAGTGGTTTTATTTTCGAATTCAGAACACCAGAAAAGATGTCACCTATCGCTTCACCATCGTCAACCTCCTGAAACCCAAGAGCCTTTATACTATAGGGATGAAGCCACTCATGTATTCCCAATTGGATGCCAGCACCCACAGCATTGGCTGGAGGAGAGAAGGAAATGAAATCAGGTACTATAGGAGCAACACGGATGATGGGCAGCAGCCCTTTTACTGTCTCACATGGACCATTCAGTTTCCACATGACCAGGACACTTGCTTCTTTGCACACTTCTACCCATATACGTACACTGACTTGCAGTGCTTCCTCCTGTCAGTGGCAAACAGCCCCGTCCAATCTCAGTTCTGCAAACTCCGAACTTTATGCAGGAGCCTTGCAGGAAACATCGTCTACCTGCTCACCATCACCAACCCAGCCCGGACCCCTCAAGAGGCAGCTGCAAAGAAAGCTGTGGTCTTGACTGCCAGAGTGCACCCTGGGGAAAGTAATGGCTCTTGGATTATGAAAGGCTTTTTGGACTTCATCCTTAGCAACTCCCCAGATGCCCAGCTCCTCAGAGATATCTTTATCTTCAAAGTGGTTCCCATGTTAAATCCAGACGGAGTGATCGTGGGGAATTATCGTTGTTCATTGGCTGGAAGGGACTTGAACAGGCATTATAAAACTATTCTGAAGGAGTCTTTTCCTTGTATCTGGCACACCAGGAACATGATCAAGAGGTGAGGCCTTTATCTATTGGTCTTACTCTGAATGCTGTGAGCACTATCCGATGGCATGAGATCTCTTCTCATGGCACAGGAATCGGGTATAGCTTTGTGGACAGTCTTCAACGTTCTGTTTGCAGCCACTTGGGTTTGTTCATTTTCAAACTTTAAATCATGTTTTAGCTTTGGGTTGAAACTGAACATGCGAGATTTCAGCTAGAAGCATTTCACTTCTAAGTGAAATGATTGAATGGAAAAGGTCAAAAGTCAAGGAGTTCTTGATGATGAGACTTCATGATGAGACTTGTGTAACAGTAATAATAATAGTAGCACCTAACAATTAGTGAGTGCTTATGTACGACAGGCAGTATTACACATGACCCGTTTAATCTTCACATTCACCCTGTGAGGTAGGCACAATCAATATCCCCATCTTGTATATGATGAGGAAATTAAGGCCCAGAAAGTTTAAGAAACTTGCCCAAAGTCATAGAGCTAGTTCTCTGGTTGCAGAGTCTGAATGCCTTATTACCATCTTATATTGCCTCTTATGAAGAATGAATAATAATGGGACTTCCCTGGTGGCTCAGTGGTTGGGAGTCCGCCTGCCAATGCAGGGGACACGGGTTCGAGCCCTGGTCCGGGAAGATCCCACATGCCGTGGGGCACAACTACTGAGCCTGCGCTCTAGAGCCCGTGAGCCACAACTACTGAAGCCCATGTGCCTAGAGCCCGTGCTCCACAAGAGAAGCCACTGCAGTGAGAAGCCTGATCACCGCAACAAAGAGCAGCCCCCGCTCGCCACAACTAGAAAAGCCCGCGTGCAGCAACAAAGACCCAATGCAGCCAAAATTAAATAAATAAATTTATTTTTTTTAAAAAAAAAAAGAATAATAAATCAATCTGCATTTTCCAAGCATATATAAAAGCAGTTGAAGCCTATGATAGAATAGCACCCGCCTTAAGGGAGCTTCCATTTCGCTGGGCATGCAACTGCAGCAGATACGAATATGTGAACGCACGCACCTTCTCACCATATCTGTGTGAATGGCTGAGAGTTGTGTTGGGTTGGTAGGCAAAATGGCTAAGAACATATATTGGAGTCAGGCAGGCCTGGGTTTGAGACCTGGTTTTACTACTGGGTGGTTCTGTGACCTTGGAAGTGATTTAACCTCTCTGTGCTTCCGCTTTCTTATCTGTAGAACGGGGATGATAATACCTGTGCTGGGTGGTGACTGTGAGGATTCAATGAGATAATCCATGTAATCTATTTAGCACAGTACCCTGCACATTGTAAATGTGGGGCATTATTGTTACCACCACCGCCATCATGGAGAAGATGTTTGGAGGTGTCCTGGTAATCAGGAAATAAAGAAGAGCTGAGTCTTAAAGGAACTAGCCCTGGAATGTCAGAAACCAAGGCTTTCTTTGGTTCTTTCCCCTCTCTACCTCTCTCTCTTTTCCACAGTTCTGCACCAGAGTGGGCTTTCCTTTAGTAGATTTTCTCCTCTTTCTTGTCAGCTTATGCAAGGCCTACCCATCTCCCCTTTCCACATCCCCTTTTCCATCAAGTTCCTCTGGCTGGCAGAGGCAAGGAGTGCTGGTGACATGTTTCCAGCAGGGGCTGAGGTTGGGCATAGGGTCCTTTGAAGGTCATTAGGGGCTGAAATTTTCTTAGGGGGGAAAGTATCAACAGACATCCTTAAGGAAGAGACTCCAAAGGATCCTTGATCATGCTCATGCCCCGTATATCCATTGAGTTCTTTGTTTGCCTCCCCCACCCCCAACAGACTTCTTGAAGAAAGGGAGGTTCTCTTGTATTGTGATTTCCACGGCCACAGCCGTAAGAGTAATATCTTCCTGTATGGCTGTAATAACAATGATCACAAGTTCTGGCTTCACGAGCGAGTCTTTCCTTTAATGTTAAGCAAAAATGCACCAGATAAGGTAAGCATGTAAGGTAATTTTCTGTCCATTGACTAAGGGGGAAGGATAACTCATTGCTTCCTATATGCAGTGTTTGATTTGCCACTTTTATCTCTCCATTATCTTGGGTAAATCCCAGCTACCTGGACTTCAAGAATTTAGAAACGTGTGGCTTTAAGAATTACTCTGTGTCCGATGAAAAGATAAGTAAAATGTAGTATATCCACACAATGGAATGTTATTTGGCAGTAAGAAGAATTAAGTACTGGTATGCTAGGACACGGATGAACCTTGAAAACATTATGCTAAGTAAAAGAAGCTAGACACAAAAAGCCACATATATGATTCCATTCTATGAAATGTTCAGAAGAGGCAAATCTATAGAGACAGAAAGTGGGTTAATGATTGCCTAGGGCCGATGTGGGGAGGATGGCATGGGGAGTGACTGCTAATGAGGGGTACTGGGTTTCTTTTCGGGGTGATGAAAATGTTCTAAACTTAGGTTGTGGTAATGGTCGCACAACTCTGTATATCT
Organism: Monodon monoceros; assembly: GCF_005190385.1. Classification (NCBI taxonomy): domain Eukaryota; kingdom Metazoa; phylum Chordata; class Mammalia; order Artiodactyla; family Monodontidae; genus Monodon; species Monodon monoceros. Next base: position 94,764,262 of record NW_021703784.1, on the reverse strand, counting down.
TTAAATCACTGAATTGTGTGCTTTAAATGTGTGGATTTTACGGTATGTGAATTATATCTCAATAAAGATGATTTTTTTAATTGCTCTAGGCACAGGTTCAAACTGTTAGTAGGTAGAATTCTCTATCATCTTTCATCCTGTGTTTGGCAGTGGAAGAAGGGACTGAAGGACAAATGCTAATATTGCTAATAGCAAAATGCTAATATTATATGAGCCTCCACAGAAACGTTTATGTAATACAAGATCACAAATAACTGCAAGATATTAAAGGGCTAATAAAAACAACTTAAAAGTCTTTAATAGTTGGCTGAGTAACAGCTCTGTGACAGTTGTATCTGCATTGATTTAGAAGGTGGTTTTCAACATCATAAATAAATTCACAAAAAGTAACTGTCATTGGAAAGAAGAAAGAAGAAGGCTGGATTCAGAAAAGTATTTAAATGACAGTGTAAATTTTCTCACATAAAGATATAGGACAAATATTTTGTCTCTGCTACTCTTATCTGTAAAAACAAAGAAGAAAGAAAAAGGAAGCCTTTTTTCCTTCTGCCCTTTATCCCTCCCTCCCTTCTTTCCTTTCTTTTTCCTTTTCTTTTTTCAATCTTCCTGTTTTTTCCAGGAATCTCTTTTCTTCACATGAAATCCCATCCGGAACCTAGCGTTTAAAACAATGAAAAGCAGCGCTGCGCTAGTTGAAGTGGGCGGAGGGAGGGCTCAGCACCCTGCCATCCTGTGTCCTCCTCAGTTCTTGCAGCAGGAGCGCCCTGGGGCTCCTCGGTAGAACCTCTGGATTTCAGAGAGCACAATTCAGAAATCACTGGTAGTGAGACGCCTTCCAACTCTAAAGCATTTTCAGCAGGACAGGATAGGTTGGGATAGTTGCAAAGTATATGTTTACAGACTCCAAGTGAGGAAAGAGAATTGGGGCGGTCATGAAAGACAGTGGAGGATATTGAACTCCAAGCCAGAAACGTTAGTGATGAGCAGCAGAAGAGCTCTAGGCAGAGGCTGTAGGGGTGGGGCACACACAGCTCATAGAAAGAGGGCAAATGCAGCTAGACCCAAGGGTTCAAGTTGGGGAGGGGTAGAAAATAAACCTTAGAAAGGCTGGCTAGTGCCTTGAATGCTAAAGTAAGCCAGCATTCCCAAACAGGCCCTCAAGGAACCCTAGTCCTGCAAAATGTCCCTGGGGAAGGTGGCGAAGGAAAGGAAGGGTTCATGAGCAATGAAAATCAGAATATACTCTCTCCCCTTTGGAGGGTCAGCGTTCACAACAACATATTAAATGCTCTGAGAAGTCCCGCAGAGGAGGCCTGTTTGGTCTTGTTAAACCTTCTTCTCCCTGACCAACAGAACTCATTTTTTTCCTCTGTTACATCTAGTAACATCTCTTAGAATTAGTATGTTATGGAACATACGTTAGGAAGTAACATACAGAACCCAAGGGAACCATTTTTTTAATTCATATTAGTGAATTTTAGACATCTTAACGTTTGCCAATTTATAATTAACAGAGGGCTTGGATTTCTCTTTAGTTCTCTTTCCATAGTTGTAATTTTAAAGTCCAAAAGTGCAAAGAAGGAACAGGACGAGTCGTGATGTGGCGGATGGGAATCCTAAACAGCTATACCATGGAGTCTACCTTTGGTGGGTCCACACTGGGTAAGCTCTCTTTTGTATATCATAAGCCAGCATGGCAAGGGGACGCCAAGCAAAGCACTGGGGAGATGAAATCTCCTTGAATGTTGGGGAAATAATTGACCTAGAAGATTTTCTTGTCTGTGCCTTAATGTTAAATTTGAGAACCCAAAATATGAGTGTGAAACGTAATACCTGATGGGGCAGTATGGCATAGTCGTTGCTCAGGCCCTGGAAATCAGGCAGGTCTGGGTTTGAATTTCCGTTTACTGGCAATAATAATAGTACCTGCATTACAGGCACTACTTAATGAGGCAGTGCATGTAAAGCACTTGACATAGTGCCTACCACAGAGTAAAGCCTCAGTAACTGTAGCCATCATGATTGTAAACTTGTTCATTGTCAGAGATTCTCCTGAATCAAACTAAAACTAGAAGGAGAGAGACCCTGTCCAGAAGCGTAATATTCTAGAATCATAGGTGGTGTTTCTAACGAGATATTCATAAATTAGATTTGCATTTGCTCATTAAGATTTAATAAGAAGTGTTATGGATTTTTTCCGCAGGCAATAAGAGAGACACTCACTTTACCCCTGAGGATCTAAAATCCCTGGGTTATCATGTCTGTGACACCCTTCTGGATTTCTGTGACCCTGACAGAACCAAGGTAAAAATGGGGTTTCGAGAAATATGGTGATGTTACTGTGATCGTTTTCACATGGGTCCAAAGTCAGCCCAGTGGGATTACAGGCAATCTTTATTTTCCTCTTAATATTTTTCTGAAGTTTTTCTAGTCAAAGAAAATAAGAAAGCCCCCAGCCTGCAGTCTCAGCAAACAATAAGACCTCATACTTCCCCAAGAACAGAGGCCATGGTGCCAGCTTCCGTTCAGCACACCTCTCCCTCACTTCTATGCTTAGCTGTGGCAGCACCAATTCTTACTTCCCTTCCTCCTATTTCAGAAAATCAGGTGTCCTTTCTCTTCTCCAAAACTATCCCTGTCCTTCAAGCACTTGCCAACCTCCCCTGTGGCCTCCCTGAGGTCTTGCCTCAGTTACCTCCTCTCTTTTCTGTGCCCTCAGTTTTTTCCTTTTCTTCTTCCCCTCAACTGCAGATGTTCTCAAGCTGCCCCCATCCTAAATACAAACAAAGGCTTCCTTTAGCCTTGTTGCTCCAGGAGATTATTTCTATTTCGCATCACCACTCGCCTTCTTAAAAGGGAGCCTGTACTCATGGTCTCTAACTCGTCTCTCATACCCCCTCTGAAATGTCGGCCCTGGGAACACATGACATGCACCACTCTGGATGCAACTGTTCAATTAAAAAATACTTAAAAGACACTTTGACCTCAACATAGGGCCTGTTAAATCAGATTTGCCGTAGGCCAAATTCTGAACAACCCCATTCTAACTTTCCCTACTCAATAAAATAAAATAAATCTGACCTTTGCATTGTTCAAGAAGTGTATTATTGGCTTTAGCCAGGGAAAAGTGACCAAAGCAGTGTTCACTGATATTCTGCCCTAAAAATGCTTCTGTCTGTTCTTACAGCTCATGTAACTTATTGTTAACACGTCCTTAGTAGCAGAGGTTACAGCTTACTCATCTTTATGTCCCCAGCAATAAATAAAGTGCCTTTCAGCGTATACTTAGTAAATATCTGATGAATAACTAAATGAATAATCAAAAATAGTTCTTTTTTTCACTTCCATAGTTCATGCAGTGTCTAGCAGAGCTTAAAGAGCTCTTACAACAGGAGATCCATAAGAAATTCAAAGAACTTGGACAAGATATGGATTTAGAAGGAAGCTGGAGTGACATCTCTTTGACTGACATTGAATCCAGGTAACAAACTTCATTTCAAAGAAAAAACATAGGGGTTCTATATATTTTTTTTAAATTGTCTTGCCTGCTCTGTTGTTTTGTCGGTTTTGAACCTCAGGTGCAAAATATTGAATAAATCACGGCACCCTTGAATGCACTTCATTCCTTCAACAACTCTGTATTGAGTGCCTGATCTTTGACAGCCTCTCTTCTAGGCTCTAGAAAGCGTTAGGGAGATGGGCAGGCAGTTTGTGTAGGGCCTCGCAGGCAATTGTGAAGCCTTTGTCTTTTACTTCAAGGGAGATGGAAAGCCTTCGGAAGGTTTTAGGTACACAAGTATCGTGACCTGACTTAGGTTTTACTGGGGCTGCTATGTGGAAAAGAGATTATAAAGAGGAAAGGTCTAAGCAGGACACTCATGAGGAGGCTCTTGCAATAATACAGAAGAAGGGTGATGGTGCTTAGGGGTGTAGCAGTGTTTGGGGGTGTGGGAACTGGTTGGATTCTAGATATATTTTGAAGGTTCACACATTAAGATTTGCTTATGGATTGGATATCGGGCATGAGAGAAAGAGAGAATGACTCTATAATTGGTTGGATGGAGTTGCCTTTGACTGAGCTGGGGAAGATGAAGTGGGTGGAGAAGGTTAGGGGGGTGATGAAGATCAGCAATCTAGTGCTGGGCATGTTGAGTTTGAGGTGTCTAGTAGATGTCTAAATGGAGATATGGAATAAGCAGTTGGATATATGAGTCTGGAGTTCAGTGTAGAGAGGTCTGATGGAGAGAGTCATCATGGATAGATGATATTTAAACCTTAAGTGTGGCAGATATCCCAAGGGAGTAAGTGCAGGTAGAGTAGAGAAGAGGGCTGAGTCTGAGCTGGGTACCATAGCTGTAAGAGGTTAAAGAGACCATGAGGAGCCAGCGAATAAGACTAGGAAGGGACCAGCACGGCCAAAAGAAAACCAGGAGAGTGATTCTTTTAAAGTAAATCAGATCGTGTCATTCCTCTGTTTAAAAACACCTCAGTGGCTCCACCACTTCACTCAGATACAAAGTCAAGGACCCTACAGTGGCCTACAAGGCTATAGGATCTAGCCATCTGCTACCTCTGTGACCTCCACCCTCACCTCTCACACACTGCTACAGCTACACTGGCCTCCCCGCTCTACCTCAGGGCCCTTGCACTGGCAGTTCCAACTGCTCTCCCCCAGATATTCACAATGCTAATTCCTTCACCCCCTTCAAGTCTTTGCTTAAGCGCCAGCTTTTTCAGTGTGGCCTCTACCCTCATTACTCTAATATTGCAGCTTGCTCCCCTGCCTTCACCCTCCTGCCGTTCCTCAACCCCTTTACATGCTCTGCTTTTTTCCATAGCATTTTACCACCTTCTGTATCATTTGTCATTCTATATCACTTATGTCTTTGTTGTGTCTGTTATTTATTGCCTGTCTCCCCCTACTAGGGTGTACGTTCCACAAGGTCAGAGATCTTTGTTTTGTTCATCTCTGTATCTCATTTACTTAGAACAGTACCTGGCACATAGGGAGAGCTCAATAAATATTTGTTGAATTCATTTAGTATGTAGGATCTCGGGCCCACTCTAATAGTCTCCACAGCTATTTTAAGAAGCCCCCAGGTAGGGGGTGGTTATTTCACAGGTATACCAGAACACCTGCTACTCAAGCTTACCGCCCCAGCTGTCCCCAGTCAGAAGGTTCTGGTCAGGGCATGGTGGCCTTCTGCTAGAGACTGCACTGTAGTCTGTGGTAGAAAGTGGGAAGGGGATGGCTCGCCCACCCACTCTATGTAGCACATTGATTCTGGGTCCTAAAGTAGTTCTGCTGGCTGAGTCTCCCAAATGTCTCTTTAGGAACCTTAAACCAGACCAGCAGCCCAGGTAGGGTGTCCCATTCACCACGTCACCTCTTCCACTGTCCCAGAATCCTTTGCCTAACTCTCCAGGACCACTGCATCAAACCCTCTTCACTTTCAGCCTCAAAAACAAAATGCCTCCCGCATATCAAGTCATACATATAGGGCCCAGGGGGACCAACTCAGAAGCGTCCTGACTGCCTTCTGACAGGCTCAGCAGGGATACTTTGAGGCATTTAGTTAAGAGTTATTGAAACCAATCTGCCAACCTCTGCACCAGCCTCCATGGGGCTCCTCCTATCCATTCACACGGTTACACAGAAAAGCAGACTTCTGTGCAAGCCCAGTTTGAGTTTGCTCTGTCTGTGTGCACATACATGATTTTCGACATCATCTGGGGTATACTGCATCTAATGTTTTTTATCCCATTTGTTAAAGTTTTCTATTACCTCCGAAAGGGACTTCAGAGGCTATTATCTAGTGGCCTCAAAGGCTACTCCTCAGACTGGAAGAGCCTTGTGAGAACAGGGAGTTGGGAATTAGATCAGAGAAGAGAGGGCTTTCTTCCTGCTGCCTTGCTGTGGGGCTCCTCATTGTGCACTGATGGGAGGGCGGGGGGGCCTGAGCAGAATGAAAGTGCTGAGCAAAAGAGTGGTTTGAAGTGCTGTCTTTTCCCAGGAGATTTGAGTTTTGTGCCTAAGACGTTTTTTTATATACGGAGGACGTGTCATAGAGCGCAGCTTTCAGTTCTAGCCAACCACACCCCAGGAAAGGGGAAAATATAATGTGACACAGAAGCAAAGGACATGATGAAGGAAGAAAGGATGGATTATCTGTGTCTTCATTCCTCCTAGCCTTTGAAGAAAAGGGGAGGGGACAGTTTGTGGGGAGAACTTTAGATCAATCTAGATGTGCTCCAGAACTTTTGAAGGGGGAATTGGGGTGATAAAAGTAATACTCCTAATCTCTGACCTACAGATTCTTTGTTATTAAATATATCTATTTGCATATTCAACACATTTTTGAAGAGTACCCAGTCAGATCCTTGCTCTCTGAACTGGTAGTGCCTAGACAGGTATGAACGAGACAAAGCCCCTGCTTTCAGACAAATCCCAGTCCCCTGCTGTTCTCCAGGGCCGCTCATTAAGAATCCTACAGTCTCTCACAATCACTGCCAAGGGCAGCTTTGCCCATCCGGCCAGTGTTTATTTTGCCACTTGGTTCATCTCTGTTTCCTGTGCCCTGCCTGGCATGCAGTAGGTGTTCAGAATGAATGAATGGATATGCTTATCAAGAATTCTTAGTAATTGAAACACAGGCAATGAGGGCAAATAGCAGACTAGGTGTCCTAATCCCATGCTGCTGGTCTGCTAGGCATTTTACATCCTAGACATTAATAACAGGTATCTCCCTTTTTCCTTTCCTTTTGGAAACAGCACCAGTGGTTCTGACAGCTCCTTCTCAGATGGTCTCCCTGTTCACCTACTGAACACAGCAGATGAGGTAAGATTATAGAGACTCTTGCACCCAGAAAGTAGCAGCCTAAAGAAAGCATGACACTACTGGATAATTTGGAAGAATTTTCAACTATCCCAAGATCTGCAGAAAATACAGCAGTAACATCCTAACTGGTTACCCTGCCCTGGAGTCTTTCATTTTGTCCTTTATAACTTTCTTTTTTAAATCTAGGGGGGAAACATGCGAGAACTCCATATTTATTCCAAAATTAATTAAAAGTGGGGGAAAAAAGTTTAACTAAAAGTGAAACCCATGTTAAGAGATAGAGGTTGTTAGAAATGACCCAGAATTTCCCTGGTGGCGCCGTGGTTAAGAATCTACCTGCCAATGCAGGGGACACGGGTTCGATCCCTGGTCTGGGAAGATCCCATATGCTGGGGAGCAACTAAGCCCCTGCGCCACAACTACTGAGCCCGTGTGCCACAACTACTGAAGCCCGCTGCCTAGAGCCCGTGCTGTACAACAAGAGAAGCCACCGTAATGAGAAGCCCGCGCACCGCAATGAAGAGTAGCCCCTGCTCGCCACAACTAGAGAAAGCCTGCGCACACGCAGTAACAAAGACCCAACGCAACCAAAAATAAATAAATAAAATATAAACAAAATTTTAAAAAAATGACCCATACTTTTTTTTAAAAATAAATTTATTTTTTTATTTTTGGCTTCACAGGGGCTTTTCTCTAGTTGCGGCGAGCGGGGGCTCCTCTTCGTTGCAGTGTGCAGGCTTCTCATTGTACAGCACAGGCTCTAGGCACGCGGGCTTCAGTAGTTGTGGCACGCGGGCTCAGTAGTCGTGGCACACGGGCTGAGTTGTTCCACGGCATGTAGGATCTTCCCAGACCAGGGGAGTCCCACAAATGAGCCATACTTTTAAAAAAATGTTTGTTTACATGGTCTTAGGTAGTTTTTTTATATTTCCATATATTAAGTAATTTTTCTTCTGCCCCATTTTAACAGACTTGTTTTTCACATAGATGGTATAAGAGCTTTAGAAACAGCAAAATGTTTGTTGTGGTTCACTGTGCACCTGATTACCTAGTTGCATTAAGAAGTATCTTCATCATAGGGTGAGTTTAAGGCTGTGTCAGAAGGAACCAGCCATATCAGACTGGACCCTACAGTTTCTTCAGCTGGATTTACAGCAGCATCAGTATAAGCTTCACCACACCATAGGTACCTGGAAAATTAGTCCTGAGCTTCATTTGCTTAATTATTAAAGCCACCCTATGGTAACAACCAAACTGTGTCTATTAAGCACACATCTAATAATCAGTATTATCTGTACCTGCCAATATTGCCATAAGTAATGTGCTTTCAAATTTTATATCACAGATATTTGTTTATTGGTATAGGTGCCCCTTTGGCAGTATATCTATAATAGGGGGATTTGGACGGTGTTAAGTGGGGAGGGGTCTCTGGTAATGAGGTAACCGAACTGTTTTTTGATTCTCCAAACCAACAACAGTTCAACACTGTGAGGGCACACATACTGGGTTAGCCATTGTGTCTTGAGTGTTGTGTGAAAAGAGTGCTACGTGTGGGTAGGCGTACCGCTGGAATCCTCAATGGCTAATTTCTCTGTGCTTTCTGGAATAGTTGAATCAGAAGAAGAAGATGTATAAGAAGAAAAAAAGGAAGCCACTTCAGTCTAGGAAACAGCGAAATAAACAGTATCAGAAAAGTAATTTGATGCAGGAGTCAAAGTTAACAGAAGATGCCCCAGTAAGAAAGCTCTGTTGCCTACTTCTACTGTCCAGTTAGAGTTTTCTACAGAGGGAGCAGGACAAAGAGTTAAGGCTTACTCTAAACCAGAAAGGGAATGGGAAATAGGGCAGGGGGAAGTTTTCTATTTGGATTTCAGAACTCTCCCATGGGTCCTCTGGATATCCCTAAGCAGATTTCAGCTTAGCGCACTAATCCTCCACTACACTCTACCATAGCAAGTCTGGGTTTCCACCAAGTCTGGATTTCCAGAGGAAGGAGATGGTAATGGAAAAGTGGTGGCTAGAACTAGACCAGAGATTCCGGGTGGCTGAGAATTCAGGCCTGGTCCAGGCTAAGGACACTTGGATACCTCCTTCCTGCCTGCCACGCCCACACCATACCCCCTGCTTTCTAAAGATGAAAATGCTTTCAGAGGTGGGAGTTTTACTCTTGGGTGAATTGGGTCAATTATGAGTTGATTAATTGTAATAGAGCAACTGCAAAATATTCTCTTTGCTATCCTTCTAGGAAGGGGCAGGGTTTGCTTCTACTCTGCAAAAGCGGCCTGCTTTTTTCAAAAATTCAGAGAATACCAGTTCTTCAATGATGAAAAATGAAAAACCAAGGTTGAATGAGGTAGTATTTTTGCTTGACTTTTTTTTTTTTCACTCACTCATGAAAAATTTATTAAAAACCTTTTTTTGGTAATATGGTTAAAGTGTACAACATGATGATTTTTTTTTTTTTTTTTGCGGTATGCGGGCCTCTCACTGTTGTGGCCTCTCCTGTTGCGGAGCACAGGCTCTGGACGCGCAGGCTCAGCGGCCATGGCCCACGGGCCCAGCCGCTCCGTGGCATGTGGGATCTTCCTGGACTAGGGCATGAACCCGTGTCCCCTGCATTGGCAGACAGACTCTCAACCACTGCGCCACCAGGGAAGCCCTACAACATGATGATTTGATATATATATATATACACACATTGAGAAAGGATTGTCACCGTTTAGTTAATTAACACATCCTTCACCTCAAAGAAATATTCACTTTTTTTTTTTTTTTGCTGAGAACTCTTAAGTCCTACTCTGTTAGCAAATTTAAATTATACAACACAGTACTGTCAGCTATAGGCACCATTCTATACATGGTAATCTTCACACCTCATTCATTTTATAACTGAAAGTTTGTATCCTTTTACCACCCTCTCCCTATTTTCCCCAATCCCAAGCACCTGGCAACCACCATTCTACTCTCTGTTTCTATGAGTTTGAATTTTTTTTTTAGATTCCACATATAAGTGATACCGTGCAGCATTTGTCTTTGTCTGGCTCATTTCACTTAGCATAATGCCCTCCACCCATGTGCATATGTTTTGTTGCAAATGATAGGATTTCCTTCCTTTTTAAGGCTGGATTATATTGTTTGCAAGTATTTTCTCCCATTCGATAGGTTATCTTTTCATTTTATTGATTGTTTCCTTTGTTGTGCAGAAGCTTTTCAGTTTTAGTCTCACTTGTTTATTTTTGCTTTTATTGTCTTTGCTTTTGATGTCAAATCCAAAAAATCATTGCCAATGTCAAGAACTTTACGCCCTATGTTTTCTTCTAAAAGTTTTACAGTTTGGGATCTTGAATTTAAATTTTTAATCCATTTTGGGTTGACTTTTGTGTATGGTATAAGGCGGGGTACAGTTGAATTCTTTTGCGCATGTGGATATCTAGTTTTCCTAGCACCATTTATTAAGGATACAGTCTTTTCCCCCACTGGTTATTTTTGGCTCCTGTGTTGAAAATTAATTGACTATATATGCATGAGTTTATTTCTGGGCTCTCTATTCTGTTCCATTCTTGACTTTTTGTCACACAGATTCTCTGATTTTTCCAATTAGTACGTCTCTCTCAGAGGGTGAAGAGTGCAATAGCCCTCTGTCACTCTTACTGTCAGTACCAGGGGAACATTAAAATTGGTGGGGACACTGACACTGCTTTGGATTAGACACCACTGAAGTCTGATATCACATATTGGTGAATTGTGATTTTATACCCAAAACATAAGAGCTGGCTGCTTTAACCATCCATCCATCCATTCAGCAAATTGTATTGTGTAACTACTACGCGCCAGGCTGTCTGCTGGATGCTGGGAGTGCAACATTGAACAAAACACTATCCCTGCCTCAGGGACCTTAGGGTCTGCTGGGTATTTTAACAAGTAAGCAGGAAGCTACATACAGAGTAGGATGCAGTAGGAAACAGAGGAGACAAGTTCACCCAACTTTTAGTACTTTGGAGTGTGGCTATAAAATCCTTGATTCTTTTATGTATAAAAATAGGTTTGGGGCTTCCCTGGTGGCGCAGTGGTTGAGAGTCCGCCTGCCGATGCAGGGGACATGGGTTCGTGCCCCGGTCTGGGAAGATCCCACATGCCGCGGAGCGGCTGGGCCCGTGAGCCATGGCCACTGAGCCTGCGCGTCCGGAGCCTATGCTCTGCAAAGGGAGAGGCCACAACAGTGAGAGGCCCACATACCACAAAAAAATATATATATATAGGTTTGGGTACAATAGTAGGCAAATAGGGTGCATGAGGCCCTCCTCGTGTGGAATGCTGCCCTGTGGTTAGGGATGATAGAATAAGCTCCCACAGCATTACACGGAGGAGCCCGCACAAAGCACAGCCATCTCTGTTCAGTATTGAGGGCCATTCGGTGTCTAGTGTAATAATGGCAAGAGCACAAGCTATGGGGTCTGTCTTGAGTTCAAATTCCATCCCCACTATGTAGTTTTCCGTGAGTTACTTAACCATCCAGGGGCTCAGTTGCTGCATCTAAAATGTTGGGGTAATAATATCTACACATAAGGTTGTTGAGAATATTCAATGTGAAACCGTGTGTGAAATGCCTGGCATATGGTAGGCATTCAATAAGTATTAGTTTCCTTCTTTTCTTCAAATTACTGTTTGTTTGTGTTCTGCCTCTCTTTTCATGTTAGAGTATCATAATGAATCAACATGCATGAATAAAAATTACTCTGTGTGTTTTATATAATCACACTTGTCCAAGTGGAAAATTTAGTGAGAATGTGTTCATTTATTTTAGTTAAATGGAAGAGACAAAGGCACCTCCCTGGGCCCATCAAAAATGACCACCTTGATTTTGACTAAGAATAAAGAGAGAATGCAGGTATTTCGCCTGATATATGTATATATATATGCCAGCAATTAATTTACTTTTCACATGTATTATGTGATTTGGAGGGGTGGTGATCTGCAATCCACACAGTATCACCTCCTTGGATTTGCTCTGCTGAGGTGAACATCTAATGTAGTTAGATGTAGTCTCAGGCTACAAAACACCTGACCAGCCAGGGGCATTGCCCACAAAGTACTGCAGGATGGAGGAAGCCCACCCAGGGCTGAAAGCTTGCCACGGAGAATTTAGTTTCATTTCAATGAACATTTGTTAGGTAGCTATTATTTTGTAAATCCATGGCAACATTTCAGGTAAAAAGTGATGGTGAATGCAGTGTTTCTGAACCCTAGGAGGTGTTAACAAACCGGGGTGTCACCATCAGTTGTGAGGGGTGTTTCACATCCACTGTTACAGTGATCGTTCGGTACCGAGGTTTGTGAACGATTTGCTTTTTTAAAATAGTAAGTTAGAATGAATTCCTATTTATCCCTATAATAACATCTCTCTTGCTCCTTTGAACTTGCATATTCTTTCCTGAGAGGGAGGAAAAAGAAGTAAAGAAACAGCTGGTGAGCTGTGGTTTCAAATAGCCCTGACTGTGTCTGTGGGAAACTGCTGTTCACCTGTGTCCGGGTGGCGCAAAGATTGAGGACCACTGGATTACTGTAGGTGCACTAGGTGTAGAATGGATGATTCTCTCAAGGTGAAGTCCCTGCCGTCTTCCCAAGTCTGCTGCTTGGCAGTTCTCAGGATGATGCTCTCATTTACCCGTCAGTATTTTATGGAGGACCTACTATGTGTGGGGCCCTTTGAAGACTGTATGACATGAGCCCTCCCTTAAGGCCATGATCCTCTAGGAGGGGTAACAAGGTAGATAGTCCAAACACCATGATATAACAGAAACAGAGCAGTGAAAAGAGAGATGTAGATAAAGTCAAATCAAAGAGGATTCTGTCCTGACACGCTGATAAGTGTTGACTGTCCTCTTTCCTCATACAGCATCCACTGCAGGATGTCTGTGGGTGGCTAAAACCATATCCTACCACTGAAACATGCAAGCTAGGCTGTAACATGTAACCAGGGATTCAGTTAAACACAATGTAGTAGACGAATGCCATCCAAACCTTTACTTTTACTTCATTTTCTTTAACTTTCTAATTTAATGTTTCTGTAACAGATGTAGGCATTTAAATTCTGTGGCAGGTCAGATAAGCAGAGTTTTAAAAAGGGGACAGTCTCCCAGCCTGTAAATTAAGCTCTTCTCTTCCTTTGCATAATGTTTCTAGACAGCTTATAAAATGCAGTCCCTAAACTTCTCAGGGCAATTAAAATATTGCCCATGGACCTTTCTTTGGCTATCAGAGGGACTAGGACAAATGCTTGATTGATGCCTGCCCTGTAACAACGCCAGCTACTTTGGTATTTGAGGGGAAATGCAGATACTTCTCACTGACTCCTGCAAAACCAGCACCAACCCTAACTATAACTTCAGGAATTGCAGCATCAAGTGGTTCACCTTTTATGTCTTGTTTGCACAGAGAGAGAAGCCAGGATTTACAGGATCATGCTCTCCAAAGAGAAACACAAACCCCAGCCAAGAGCCAGCTCCAGATACGAAGCCAAACTGGTCCAGGAACAGATACCCTGCCACAAAGGGAGGCCGTACGACTGCGGTGGTATACCCATCCTTGCACATATACACCTACCCATAGGGTGCCTGGGCCATGCCACACAGGCGCTTCCTTGCTGTGTTTTGGGTTAGACACATTTTGTAACGAAGGGATTTGTATGCTAGGGAATTGCGTTCATTTGTGGTATTCTGTGTTGTGTGTTCATCATGCACTGTCCTCACCCCAGGTGCTTACACTGTGTTCATGCTCTCAAGATGCATACCTCACTAACGAAATTATTTTTTCATAAAATGAAATTTTATTGTGATGTATCCAAAAGCTTCCCTTATCAGAAATTGAAGTGTGTGCTCGTGAAACTACAACACAGATATACCTCAGTTTAACCAATAGATATTCTCTCTAAAATTATGTGCAAATCAATTTTAAAAGTGCAAACTCTGTTTTAAACGTATTCTGGGAGTTTACTATGTTAAAAGTCTTGTGTCAGAGCTTTCTAGTGTTCAATGATTAGTCTGACTGGGGTATATCAGGTTTGCTCAGGGTGAGGTGTTCCCACATAGAGACGACAACTCATGTACTACCTGGAAGTCAGTGTTGCATATATTATGTTCAGCATGGTTATGTAAATTTTTTAACCCACTGATTAAAATTCTTTCTCTCCCACAAATTGTTCCCTTTGATTGGTTAACTGCATAATCTTGTGTGAATAGATATTTTAGATTTTCTATCCCTCGCAAGCACCAAGCACCATCTGCTGGCTACAGCCTGCATGTCAACGTGCAGGAGTCACGTTAAACAAGGGTCACTCCAGTTCATGCCAGGCCTCCTGTTGCTTCCTTTCACATTGGATTGAAAGTTTCCTAGTATGTTTTTTGTCATCACTTTTAAACTCTTTCAGCCACCACCACTACCTAGATGACTAGAGATTAGAACCAAATGGCAACACATTTTATTATAATCCCAGTGTCTGTGTCTTTTTTTTTTTAATTAATAGACTTTATTTTGAGAACAGTTCTAGATTTACAAAGAAATTGAGGAAATAGTACAGAGAGTTCCCATATACTGCCCACCTCTCCCCACACACATTGTGTGCGTGGGGTTTTTTTGTTTTTGTTTTTAATTTATTTATCTATTTATTTTTGGCTGTGTTGGGTCTTCGTTGCTGCACGAGGGCTTTCTTTAGTTGCGGCAAGCAGGGGCTCCTCTTCATGCGGTGAGCGGGCTTCTCACTGTGGTGCCTTCTCTTGTTGCGGAGCATGGGCTCTAGGCGTGCGGGCTTCAGTAGTTGTGGCACGTGGGCTTAGTAGTTGTGACTCACGGGCTCTAGAGCGCAGGCTCAGTAGTTGTGGCACACAGGCTTAGTTGCTCCGCAGCATGTGGGATCCTCCCAGACGAGGGCTTGAACCCGTGTCCCCTGCATTGGCAGGTGGATTCTTAACCACTGCGCCACCAGGGAAGCTCTGTGTATGTGTTTTTAAAGAGAATATCTGCCCATGCTCTTTACATAGGAGTTTGCAAATGGCCTTCTTCTATTCCACATCTTACACCCTAAAACTATTAGTCAACATTTTAAGTATCTAGAAATCACCCAGCCAAAACCCCACTTTTTATTCCTAAAAGGATATCTTTAAAGGACAAGTCCCAAAACAAACCACTGAGAGCAAGCCTTGTTTGAAAGTTGTTTAGAAATACTTGGTTTTTGCTCCAAATAATTTTGGAAGAAGTTTATTAAAAGCACCCCAGTATGATATTTTTGGAATAAAAAACTAGAATACATGATCAGATTTTTTTTAAGTGCTTTTTGAGAGTGAAAAGCTTCCTGAGAGCTGTGGTTTGGCTGCTAAGATATCAAAGGGGCAAAAAGGAGAGAATCCTATGCAATCCAGGCACAGCCTCCACATCCAGTAATTGCCAAAAGGCCATGGCAGTTCAGTGTTGGGCCCTGCCCAGCTCACAGTCAGTCCTGTAAAGTAGTAGCTATTTGTTTTCTTTAGAAAAGAGGGGCAAGTTTGCCTGCTTAGATTAAGAGAAAGTGCCCCGCAGGGCATTTACGTGCTACAGCATCTAAGCCAATATGCCTATCATTTCTCATTGTGCTTTTTTTTTTTAACATATCTTTTTAAAATAAATTTATTTACTTATTTATTTATTTTTGGCTGAGCTGGGTCTTCGTTGCTGCGCGCCGGCTTTATCTAGTTGCAGCGAGTGGTCTTCGTCGTGGTGCGCGGGCTTCTCATTGGGGTGGCTTCTCTTGTTGTGGAGCATGGGCTCTAGGCGCACGGGCTTCAGTAGCTGTGGCACATGGGCTCAGTAGTTGTGGCTCACAGGCTCTAGAGCACAGGCTCAGCAGTTGTGGTGCACAACTATAGAGAGAAATTATGCTATGTGAAAATTCCAACTTCCTGCTGGCACTCCTACCCTAAGACATGGGCTCTTCCCCCAAATTCATCAGGCAGAAAGAGTGCCCTCAGCAGTGACCTAGGAGCTAAGGAGAATGCAGTGATGCGTCAGACTCCATTCCTGTGCTTAAAGCCCGGGTGGGAACAGACTAGTGAACCAAAGCAAGCCTGTCAGTAAGACACTCTGCTATAGCTTTAGAACGTTGTCGTGGGTTAAAGAGAGCCACCAACTGAAATGTGAAATACCTGGGTTTGAATCCCACCCAGACTCGGGGGTGGTGGGTGCAGTTGCTTAACAGCTCTGGACCTTCGTTCTCTGACCTGAGAAGTGAAGTGACTGTCCAGGTGAAGTGATCTCTAAGGCCCCTTCATTTTTACAAAATCACATTGGTTTGAATACTTCCCCCAGCTGTTGATCATGGATTGCAGTAAGGTGCCTAGAACAGCTTCCCTCTTGGGCCTGAACCAGCTAGGTCCTGTCACCCAGCCTCTGGTCCTCGGGGAAACAAAGCCACTTTGGTGGCTCTAAGTACAGTCCCCTCCCCTCTCGGCCCCTCCAAGCTTGGCACAAGCCATCTCTCCCCCCGGCCCCCTGAACCGTTGGATTCAGTGACCAGAAATCACTTCAGTAAACCCCTTCTCAGCTGAGCTCAAACTCCAGCCACTCCCCTTTCTTTCTCTTGGCTTCACTTCCTCCCCCATTCAGCCCAGACTCCAGGGTGCATTACATCAACCCCTTCCCTGCCAGCACCCCGGACTCCTCACCCTCTGTGCTTCTGCCACATCCACCTGGTAGTTCCCCAACTTTGGCTCCTTCCAGCCATCCCGACCATCTGTCTTCTCCGCTCCTACACCCAGGCTGCCAAGATGGCTGCAGGAAAACCTGTCCTTGAGCAAACCGGGGCCACCGCTCACGTGTCTCCTCCAGCCTCAGAAATGTATCCTCTGCTCCTGAAATGGAAGTTCTCTCACCCTTCCTTCTCCGTGGCTATTTTACACCTCCTCCCTTTGCTCAAGTCCCCTGCTTCCCTCCCAGCAAACAACCTCGTTAGGACCAAGTGGTTAAGAAGCTAGGCTCTGGTGGGGTGGGGTAGGGAGAAAACTACAAACAAATTCTGAACTCTTTTTAGTAGGTTTGTTTATGTACTTGTATTGGCAAAATGATTCTGAAACTATTTTAGGTGTATTACATGATCGGGCAAATGAGTAAATGTGTTGATGTTGTTAAGAGCCAGGGTTCTCACTCTGGAAGAAGAAACATACAAATATTTAATGGAGGGAAACAAGAAAAAACCCGTGGAAGTGGATTGGAATTGGAGATATCAGTGTGCACTCATGATTTCTAAAGTATGTATAGGTATGTATATTCACATGTATATATATTCAGCTCTGTCTGCTAAGAGGGCCTAAAATCCAACACACCCCGTTAGCAATAAGCATATTTTGCACTGAGATCTTGTACTCTCATACCGTTCCCCTCTGAAAGGAATCAGGGTTCATTAGAGAAATGGCTGCTTCCAGGGCTGGTACATTGCAAATACGCGATGAGCAGCCTGGAACATTTTGTTATGCCAAAAAGTAAGAAAGTACTTTAAAAAAAAAATTAGTAGTAGGCATTTCATAGGACAAAGGAGCCAGCTTGAAGGAGCTGCCACCAGCCAAAGCTGGGATATTAGGTACCAAAATGATTAAGGACATTCATAAATTATAACCCATTGAAAAAATTAGGAATCAGTGAGTTCATATTAATGAGAAAGGGAGAGAGAGAGAGAAGAGAAAGAAAGTAGAATGAATGCTGAGTGTCAAATGGTGAATGCAGAGGGAGTGCTGGAGTTGGGATCAACATTTTGCAACCACCATAGTAAAATGGATCAGGCAAGAATCACCAATGGAGGCTAAATTTAGAAGGAAATATGAGGAGCGGGATATTTGCATGGGTTCAAAGTGTCTCCACTCAGATTGCTTACTAGCTGTAAAGGAAAAAGTAGTTAACTATGTGTTGAAGAAATTGGACAACATCTTGACTGAGTGACCACTGAGGGGTGGATTGACATCACGTAATTCTGATGCGACGCCTGAGAACACATCACATATGTAGTATTCTGGCTGGAAATGCATACCCTGAATCTAATCATGAAACATGAGACAAAGGCAAAATAAGGAACATTCTACCCAAAACAAAAATCTTGACTCTGGCATCAGAATGTCTGGGTTCAAATGCTGGCTTTACTGGTTTTATGACCTTAGGCAAGTTACTCTCTCAAAGACTCAACTTCCTCATCTGTGAAATGGGAACACTAGCAGGACCCACCTTTCAGCGTTGCTGGGGGTGCTGGATGAGAGGATGCATATAAGGCACTTATCAGAGTGCCCTACACGCAAAAGGCTCTCAGGAATGGTTAGCGGCCGTTACTCCTGTCCACCCTGCCTTCCTTTCCTTTGTTTTTAGAGAAAAAAGTGTCCAGTTTCAGGTTTAAGGCTAACCTCTCCACCTATGTTTCAATTCCATCTCCCCAACTTTTCTCAAACTTTCTGCTTTGCTTTATTCCCTCTTCTGTATTTCTCTCTCTCTACCGGCAACTTCCCTGTAGCCCCAAAACATGCCAAGCCCTTCCCATCTTTAAAGAAAAGACAAAACCTGTCACGTCCTGCAAAGTTTCCATTCCTTGCTGTCTCCACTCCCCACCTTCTAAAAGTTTTCACCTCCCATTTTTTGTAGGCCCACGATGTGTCAAGAGCTTTACCTTTACATGGGAGATATATACTATGCCCCTATTTCACAGATGAGAAAAGTTGTTCTCCCCAAGGATTTGAACCTAGATCTGCCTCAGTCTCGAATTGTCCAATTGGCAGCCACAAACCACAGGTGGCCATGGAGCATTTGAAATGGGGCTGGTCCAGACTGAGATGTGAATACGTATCAGATTTCAAGGACTTAGTACCAAAAAAAGACTTGTAAAAATCTCATTAATATTTTTATATTGATTACACGTTGAAATAATATTTTGGGTGAAATATATTATTAATTAATTTTACCTGTTTCTTCTTAATTTTTTATTGGCTGCGCTATGTGGCTTGCAGGATCTTAGTTCCCCGACCAGGGACTGAACCCAAGCCCTCAGCAGTGAAAGCGCTGAAAGCAAAGAGTCCTAACCACTGGACCACCAGGGAATTCCCTCTTTTCACTTTTTTAATGTAGCTACTAAAAATATTGAAATTATGTATTGTGGCCAGCATTATCTCTCTTTTGGACAGCCCGGTTCTAGAATATTCATCTCACAACACAACATGGCCTCTTGTCTCCTGAGACGCCACTTATCTTAGCTCCCTGAATGTGTCCCAGGGCTTCTTCCTTTACATACCCTACATGGGTGATCTCCACCCATCCCTGATGCCTGTAAGCCATGATGACACTGCATCAGCCCCTCCTACACCCCCGACCCCTAGATCCAGCTGTCTCCCCTCCATCTCCACTTAGTTTCCCTCTGCACCTCAAAGGCAACATGTCCCAAATGGAATTATTCAATTATCTTTTCCTTAAACAGGAGCCTCCCTCGTCTTCTCTCTCTCGATAGAAGTGCCACTGTCGTTACCATGTAACTCTGTACCTCCACACTCATCAGGTACCAGTGACTCTACCTCCTAAGTAAATCCATAGACTTCTCTCTACCCACTTAGTTCAAGTTGTCATCGTCCTCCTAAACTGTTAGATTCGGTCTCCCAGCTGACCTTTCTTTGGCAGAGCGGCCAAGATGAGCCCATTACATGGCCAATCTGATCACGTTGGTCACCTTGCAGGGGCCCATCTCTGATAGGGCCCTGTTGCTGCCTCAGCCTCCAGCTCTGACTCCCTGTGAATCTGGAACATTAACTGCCCCTCCCAGCTCCCTCCCCCACCCCCCACCTCATTACTTAGCAAACACCTGCCACCTTTCAAGACTCAGCCCAAATAGTAGCCCACTCTGCAAAACTGTTCTTGGTGCCATTTCCCGGGCAGGGCTCACCAGTCCTTCCTTTGCCTCCTGGAGACTTTGACCTCAGCACCTGAAACACTTCAGTGCACCAATTTGTTTACTCAGCTGCCTGCGGTCTCTTAGTTGTGGCATGCGAACTCTTAGTTGCAGCATGCATGTGGGATCTATTTCCCCGACCAGGGATCGAACCCAGGCCCCCTGCATTGGGAGCTCGGAGTCTTACCCACTGGACCACCAGGGAAATCCCCCAACTGCCTTTCCTAACTAGAATGATTTCAACTACAGTCCACAGGAGGAAAAACAAAATTCAAACAAAACACAGTTACTGCTTCATACAAATAAGAAGTCCAGATGTAGGGCAGCTCCAAGACTGCTTAATTTATTTAGAAGCTCACTGGCATCATCAAAGATTCAGGCCTTATCATCTTCCATCTCTGTCACCTTCGGTGCCAACTTTGTCCTCAAAGTGAACTCTGCTCTGTTAGTTGTACGGTTGTAGCAGACCCAGGCAACCACCAGATCCAACAACACCCAGTGAAAGAACATCTGTTCCTGTGTGTCTTTTATTCTTCTTCTTCTTTTTAAAAATAACCTTTTTATTTTGGAATAATTTTTCATTTACAGAAAAGTTAATACGACAGAGTTCCCATATACCCCTCGCTCAGTTTCGGTTTCCCCTAATGCTATCATACATCACAACCAACAAAACATTGGTACATTGCTATGAACTGAACTCCAGACTTCATTGGAATTTCACCAGTTTTCCCTTTAATGTCCTTTTTCTATACCAGGATCCAATCCAGACATCACATTGCTTTTCTCTGTCATGTCTCTTTGGTATCCTCTGGTCTGTGATGATTTCCCAGTCTTTCCTTATTTTTCATGATTTTGACAGTTTTGAAGAGCACCGGTTAGGTATTTTGTAGAATAGTCCTCAAATTGGGCTTACGATTCGATTGGTGTTATAGGTTTTTGGAAAGAATGTCACAGAGGCCAAATGCCCTTCTCATCGCATTATATCAGGAGCACTTGTCTGCATGACGTCACCGGTGATGGCTAGGAAAGCCTTTCCAAAAGCCCTGGAAAGGATTTCCCCTCATGCCTTTTACTATTGTAAAACAATACAGGTTTATTATAGAAAATGAGAGAATCAGCTAAGCAAAAATAAGGAAATAAAAACACAATATTGCTATCACCAGAGATGATCATAGTTAACAAATTACTTTTAATCTTTTCAGATCTTTTTCTTTTTTAAAAAATGAATTTTCGTTAAATGAGGTCATATTGTATACATTGCTTTACAACCTACTTTAATTAACAGTCCTCACCTTTCATATAAGTTTTTATTTTTGAATTATATAAATAGAATATTCAAAACATAGTATTAAATTGTAAAAAAAAGACATAATTCAATCTACCAGCATTTTAAAATCTGCATATTAAAAGATCACACCTTCTCTCAGAAAAATTAACAATAACAACAAAAATAAACTGCACTAAGACATGCCTTCATAAAGGTATTGAAATTCAAGGTGAAATTAAAGCATCCAGGCAAAAAGATTAAAACCTTTAACATGCATATAGTGAAGGAATGTATTTTCCATGATCCTTTTTTTTAAAAAGAATTATTTAGTTAGTTATTAATTTTTGGCTGTGTTGGGTCTTTGTTGCTGTGCGCGGGCTTTCTCTAGTTGCAGGGACTACTCTTTGTTGTGGTGCGTGGGCTTCTCACTGCGGTGGCTTCTCTTGTTGCGGAGCACCGGCTCTAGGCGCACGGGCTTCAGTAGTTGTGGCTCACAGGCTCTAGAGCACAAGCTCAGTAGTTGTGGCTCTTGGGCTTAGTTGCTCCATGGCATGTGGGATCTTCCCGGACCAGGAACCCGTGTCCCATGCATTGGCAGGCAGATTCTTTTTTTTCTTTTTTTTAAAAAATAAATTTATTTATTTGTTTTTATTTTTGGCTGTGTTGGGTCTCTGTTGCTCTGCGCGGGCCCCCTCTAATTGTGGCGAGCGGGGGCCACCCTTCGCTGCAGTGCGCGGACTTCCCATTGTCGTGGCGTCTCTTGTTGCAGAGCACGGGCTCTAGGCGCGCGGGCCTCAGCAGTTGTGGTGCACGGTCTCAGTTGCTCCGCGGCATGTGGGATCTTCCCGGGCCAGGGCTCGAACCCATGTCCCCTGCATTGGCAGGCAGATTCTTAACCACTGAGCCACCAGGGAAGCCCAGCAGGCGGATTCTTAACCACTGCACCACCAGGGAAGTACCCCCATGATCCTTTTTTAAAAAATCTACTAGAAAATGAACTTTAGTCAACCGAGGGATGAATGGAGACAACCTCACCAAAAGGACTCATAGAGAATATGAAAGCCATTTTATTTTATTCTAGTCTTAGGACTTTTAAAAATGTGAATGTCTTGAGGTTCCCTGGTGGCGCAGGGGTTGGGGGTCCGCCTGCCAATGCGGAGGACGCGGGTTCGTGCCCCGGTCCGGGAAGATCCCACATGCCGCGGAGCGGCTGGGCCCGTGAGCCATGGCCGCTGAGCCTGCGCGTCCGGAGCCTGTGCTCTGCAGCGGGAGGGGCCACAGCAGTGAGAGGCCCGCGTACTGCAAAAAAAAAAAAGTGAATGTCTTTTATTATAAAATGGAATGAAAATATTAACCTAGCAATATGTTTTTTGGCCAGGTGGCTTGTAGGATCTTAGTTCCCCAACCAGGGACTGAACCCACACCCTCCGCAGTGAAAGTGCAGAGTCCTAACCACTGGACTGCCGAGGAATTCCCAAACCTACAATATGTTAATTACACTTATAATAATAGTTGAGAGAGAAAGAGGAGTCAAGGTGAAAAGTAGTGTGAGTGTGATGATGCTGATTTCATAAAAAGATATGTAAAGTTGATAAATCAAGTAATAAGTATATTTAAAGTTATAAATATGAACACTTAGACATACCATGTGTGAACACTGTGAAATACAAGAATACAATTAACTGGAACCTGGAAGGCAGGAAGATGATGGAGATAGGGAAGGGAAAGAAGTGAATAAAAATTTATTTCAACGGTGCTCAGAGTATGGACTGAATAGATACTGCCTAATAAAGAGAGAATAAGGTATAGTATATAAGTTGTGGTCACCAAAATAGCCACTATATATACAACAGAGACCTTTCAAATATACCTACACACACTCAAAAAGAAATAGTTCATATCATAAAATCTTATTTTTAAGCTATCAACAAAAAACTATTTTTAAAGTTGTAAACACTTTTTTTAATGTTGGAAAAAAATTTTAAAGCATAATAACAAAACTATGACCAAAAGTATTTGTCATATCAAGAAATGTAAATTGGCTGAACTCATCTATTAAAAGAAAATTTCAATCCCTGAATCTGATCTGCAGTTGGTTGAATCCACGGATGCGGACCCCACAGACACAGCGGAATGACTAGATTTTCAGGTTGGATCACAAAACAAAACCCACCAAGTATATGGCATATAAAACAGACACCTAAAATGAAGTAACCAAGAAAGATTAAAAAAAAAGAAAGGGGGAATTCCCTGACAGTCCGGTGGTTAGGACTCGGTGGGTGCGGACAAAAAAAAAAAGAGAGAAAGATAGAAAGGGCAGACAAGCACTAAGTAAATGCACACAGAAGGATATAAAGGACCATAGTCTAAGCATAAGATAAGGTAGAATTCAAGGCCAAAAGCATTTAACAAGACAAACTATCCGAAAGGGTGCAATATACAATGACGCTCTAGCAGTTAACCAATTCTCTATACCAAATAACATGGTATCAACAATTATAAAGAGAAGACTACTGGAAATGCAAGAAGAATTAGACAGACACACATTAATATTGCAGATTTGATTTCAGTTTTCTTTGATCAAGTGGACAAAAACTAAAATACACACACACATACACACACAAAACATTTAAACCTGAAAAGAAAAATGTCCTTTGTTAATGCTCATGGAACACCCAAAAATCACTCATATATTAAGTCACAAAGCAAATAAATCAATTTATAAATAAAATTTCAAAAAGTATAAATAGAAAAGTCAACATTCTCTGAACACAAAACAATAAAACTAGTAATGAATATTATCCGGAGGTAAAACGAAAACTGCCACTAAGATAACAAAACGTTCTCTCAAACAAATCTTTGGTCAAAGAAGAAATCAAACCCAAAATTCCTAACTATTGACGAACATATTAGAAGCTATGAGCTAAAGCAGTGCTCAAAAGGAAATTCATACTTAAATGCTTGGTGGGGACGGGGAGACTCTTGCAGGCAGCACGGATTTGATCCCTTCGTCGGGGAACTAAGATCCTGCATGTTGCCCAGTGCAGCCAAAAAAAAAAAGGATGATGTCCAATGCTTATGGTAATGAATACGAAAGGGTAACAATGAAAGAAGTAAGCCTCTGTAGTAGGCGGAATTCTAAAGGTCTCCCCCAAGATTCCTGTCTGCTGCTTATTTAATCCAAACACTAATCTAGGTACTGCTATGAAAGGGTTTTGCAGATGGAATTAAGGTTATTAATCAGCTGACATTAAAATACGGAGCTTATTCTGGATTATCCAGGTAGGTCAGGTGTAATGACATGAAATCTTAAAAGCAGAAGAGGGAAGTAGAAGACTTCATCAGAGAGATGGGGTAGAAGAAGAGGCAGGAGAGATTAGTAGGCAGGAGATCAGAGAAATTTGAAGCATGAGAAAGACTGGACCCACCACTGCCAGCTTATGAAGATGAAGTCAGGGAACTGTTAGCAGAGTCTCCAGGAGCTGAGAAAACTGGCCAGCAGACAACAAGGAAATGTGAACCTCAGTCCTATGACTATGTGGAACTGAACTTGAATTCTGCCAACAACCTGAATGAGCCCGGAAGTAACTTCTCGCCCAAAGCTTCTAGATAAGAACCCAGTGGGCCAATGCCTTGATTTCAACCTTGTGGGACCCAGAGCTGGATATCAGCCACTCCTACTGGACTTCTGACCTGCAGAACTGTCAGATAATAAACTTGTATCTTTTTAAGCCACTAAGTTTGTGGCAATTTGTTATGGCAGCAATAGAAAACGAACACAGCATCTAACTTAAGAAGTTAGAATATGAGTGAAGTAAGTCAGACAAAGACAAATATCATATGATATCGCTTATATGTGGAATCTAAAAACATGGTACAAATGAACCTATTTACAAAACAGAAATAGAGTCACAGACGTAGAAAACAAACTTACGGTTACCAAGGGGGAAAGGCGAGGAAGGATAAATTGGGAGATTGGGATTGACATATACACACTACTATATATAAAATAGATAAGAACCTAGGGAATTCCCTGGTGGTGCAGTGGTTAAGAACCCTCCTGCCAAAGCAGGGGACACGGATTCAATCCCTGGTCCAGGAAGATCACACGTGCCGCGGAGCAACTACACCCATGCGCCACAACTACTGAGCCCGCGCTCTACAGCCCAAGAGCCACGACTATTGAGCCCTCATGCCACAACTACTGAAGTCCGCATGCCTAGAGCCCGTGCTCTGCAACAAGAGAAGCCACGACAATAAGAAGCATGCACACCGCAACAGAGTAGCCCCCGCTCGCCGCAACTAGAGAAAGCCCACACGCAACAATGAAGACCCCACGCTGCCAAAAATAAATAAAAATAAATTTCAAATAGATAAGAACCTACTGTATAGCACAGGGAACTCTACTCAATACTCTGTAATGACCTATATGGGGATAGAATCTACAAAGAGTAGATATAGGTATATGTATAACTGATTCACTTTGCTGTACAGCAGAAACTAACAACATTGTAAATCAACTATACTCCAATAAAAATTAATTTAAAAAAAAAGAAGTTAGGGGCTTCCCTGGTGGCGCAGTGTTTGAGAGTCTGCCTGCCGATGCAGGGGACACGGGTTCGTGCCCTGGTCCGGGAAGATCCCACATGCCGCGGAGCGGCTGGGCCCGTGAGCCATGGCCGCTGAGCCAGCGCGTCTGGAGCCTGTGCTCCGCAACGGGAGAGGCCACAACATTGAGAGGCCCGCGTACCGCAAAAAATAAATAAATAAATAAATAAGCTACAAGGATATATTGTACAACACAGGGAATATAGTCAATATTTTATAATAACTATAGAGTATAACCTTTAAAAATTGTGAATCACTATGTTGTACACTTGTAACATATAATATTGTACATAAACTACAGTTCAAAAAAAAAAATCAGGGACTTCCCTGGTGGCACAGTGATTAAGAATCCGCCTGCCAAGCCAGGGGACACGGGTTTGATACCTGGTCTGGGAAGATTCCACATGCCTCAGAGCAACTAAGCCTGTGTGCCACAACTACTGAGCCTGCGCTCTAGAGCCCACAAGCCACAACTACTGAAGCCCGCGCACCCCGGATCCCGTGCTCCGCAACAAGGGAAGCCAACGCAATGAGAAGCACATGCACCACAACAAAGAGTAGCTGCCACTCTCTGCAACTAGAGAAAGCCCGTGCACAGCAATCAAGACCCAATGCAGCCAAAAATTAATTAATTTTTTAAAAATCAGAAAAAAATGTCCCCTTGCTAAAGGGTCTCTATGGTTAAATATCAAAATTTCTGGATTTAGTTAGAATCAACTTTTAAGTTTCTTTTAACTCTAAAAGCTACAATTTGGTATTATATTTCCATGTGCCAAGCTGGGTAGGCATATCATTTCATTCAATTCTCACAAGAACAGTATGAATTAGACATTACTATACTCATTTGTTTAAGGTTCAAAGAAGTCATGTGACCTGCCAAAGGTCACATAGTTAATAATTGGTAGAGGTGAAATTTGGACCAGGTCAATTAGACTCCAAAGTCCAGGCTCCCTCCTGCTCTGTAAACTGCCTCTCTAGCACCATGCTGAGTCCAGGACAATATTAATTAAAACTAACATTTGTATTTCAATATACAGTTTTTAAAAATCTTATCAATTTATCAATTTCACTTAGCGCTCAATAATAACCCTGAGAGGCAGGTAGTAGTGTAATCCTTAGATTTAGATATAAAAATTGAAAACTGAAGAAGATAAAATGACTTCCGAATCATTTTGATACAAAAGAGAGCCAAGATTGAACTGCAAGTCTCCACTCTCAGTTTATTCTCTGCACCCGGCTCTGCCTAAGCGTTGATATAGAATGTGTGAGCTGGGACTGAAGGGTTGAAGACAATGCCATTTTCTTTTTGCCTCTAATAACCTGTAGCCTGGTAATCACTGAAGTAATTGTTCATTTATGCAATAAATATTTATTGAGCACTTAGTATGTGCCAGGCACTGAACATACAAGGAACAAAGGCTGTCCCGGCTCCTGGATTCACGGGGTTTACATTCTGGTGGAGGAAACAAAAAGATAAATAAATTTCAGACAATGATAAGTGTTGCAAGACTATGGAGTGGGAAATAAAGGGGAGGTAAGTTTAAATAGACGTCAGAGAAGGCGTTTCTGAGAAGTTAACATTAACTGAATGAATGAGTACATGTATAGCAACCCCCGATGGATTCATTTTTCAAACTTATCTAGTTTTGCTGGCCATTAGATTGTTTATGATTCTGACGCTGAATACTCTTTGGAGCTTATGTTGCTGATGCCAAAAGGGCAAGGGCAGAAGCGAAGAACATGGACGAATCCTTTCCAATTCATTTCACTCCTGTGACCTTGCCTTTGCCGTCAGGGTCACTCCCCACCGCCACGCCCATTCTTCTGTCCCCGGATGCTTCCAGCCTGCGCAAGCGCAGGAGAAACTGCTGTTCCTAGTGGAGGGCGCGGATTCCACCCCAAAACGCATGCGCCCCAGGCTCGCAAGCCCCGCCCCGACCTCTGCGCCCGCTCGCGAGCCCTTGCCAATTCTCGGGGCGGGGACTGCGCGGGGAGACGCGCGCCGGTGCGTGCGTGCTCCCGGGCCGCGGGCGGGCCAGTGAAGCTGGCGGCCCTGGCACGTGATCCCGGATCGGCGTGGTAGCTTGGTGGCTCCGTCTGTCTGTCCGTCCGCGGGTGCCATCATGGCGGACGCGGCCAGTCAGGTGCTCCTGGGCTCCGGTCTCACCATCCTGTCCCAGCCGCTCATGTACGTGAAGGTGCTCATCCAGGTATGAGTCGTCGCCTTTCCCTTGCTCGCCCGGCGCCCTGTTCGGTCGCCGCTGCCCAAGGCGCCTGAGAACCGGCTCCAACCTTCAGGGCCTTCAGTCTCCTGAGATGCTGCTCCTTCTTTGCTGCCCGCCCCTTCCTTCCCGGCAGGGACGACTTCCACCGCCCGCTGAGCTCCCACTGCCCGTGGGCCTTCCCGAGGTCTCGCCTCCCAGCCAAGCCGTGAGGCCCGCTCCTTTCCTGGTATCCGGCTGCCGCCCTACCCTGCCCTGCCTGATGGCTCCCCTGAACTTTGTTTTCTCTTCCCTGAGGTTGATCCTGGCTGGGCGCCGCCAGGGGCTTACCAACCTTTCTTTCTCTGCTGCTCTGAAGTGAGCATCCTTCTCTCCGCCCCGGCCCCAAACGCAAGACGTGAAATCTGTTGAAGACAAATTTGAAATTCGAGGGGAGCCAACACTTTATTAGCTTTTGTTTTCTCTTCTTTTGTTGCTGTTACTACTGCTCTTCTGTTCTGAGATTTAGCACCAGATACCCAGAGAAACACAAGGAGTTCATTCAGAAGTGATAATCAAGCGGTTGATGAGTCAAATTTCGGAAGGATCCACTGAACCCTCTTCAACAGCAGCCCATGTGGCTCATGACAGTGAAAAATCACATGTCAGAGTGATGTGAAATCAGTTCAGTTGAAAGTTTTATCGAGTTTAAGTATATATGTTAGTTTCTAATATACTGTGAAATAATTCTTAAATGGTATTTTATATTCACAGGCAAGTTTGCCCGGTTTTAGCTGACTATAGACCATTAGGTAGTATTGTTCAGTTGCCTTTCTTAATTTCCCTGTGACGGGCAGGTCATTCATTTTTTTAACTTTTGTTGAGAGTTGACGTAATTACATCATGCATAGTACCAAGGATAGAACCCCTGTCCTCACCATCTGCCTTTCTGTCAGAAATATGCAAGACACTAGGGAAGGCCTCATTTCTTATTTTTGAGTTAATGATACTAATCCATATTATGTGTTGCTAAGTTGACCCTTGTGGATTCAGAACCTGTATGTAAAAAACTATTGTAAAATAAGTTGTTTAAAGTAAGAAGGAAGGGAATTCCCTTGAGGTTCAGTGGTTAGGTAGGACTCCACGCTTTCACTGCTGAAGGCCCAGGTTTAATCCCTCATCTGGGAACTAAGATCCCCGCAAGCCACTAGAGGCGGCCAAAAAATAAAAGAAAGAAAGAAAACAAAATCTTTGAAATGTATTGTGACATCTAAAACAGAATTGGCACATTTGTAGCTAGATAATTTCTGAGGTAAAAGCATTTTTCAGTAAATCTGATATAAGCCCATTACTCAGTCCTTATCCAGGAGACAAGATTTTCTAATGACATTCAGAGCTCTTGCCTCAAAAACTCCTTAATCCTTATTACACAACATGTTTGTGTTGCCAAGTGTCTCAGGGATTTTGGTGAAATTCCCAAATACTCAGTTTTAAAAATAGTTGCCCAGTGACACTTTCAGGAGTTCTTTAATTGAACAGGTTGAGGATCACAGCAGGAGAGTCAAAACCATGTACGACAACGTTCATTCTCTCAAGTATCCCTTTGGCACTAAAGAGTCTGAATATATTGTAGAAATAAAATGATGACATTAATTCTAAAATGACTCGTTAGATTGTTTATGACAGTCTGCTCCTTTAACATGGACTTAGCTTGTAATTATTTCCCAAATGAATTATCCCCAGCTGTATCTGCATTTGCCTTTTGAGTGGTTTGTTTTGCTAGCCAAATATGAAGTTGTTGCTGGCTTAGTCTTCTCACTTTGTCCGGATATTAAAAATGTGCTTGATTTTCTTTAGAAAATATTTTTGAGCGTCCTCAGTAAACTGTAGCTTTGTTAACACAAAAATTCCCTTATTCTATTTTTAGATTGATGCCAGTCTATCTCAGCTACATGGTTTACTTTGTAGAATTTGAACCAAAAGAAAACTTGGAGTTTATTGAAACCAGTCTTTTTTTTTTCTTTTTCTTCTTTTTTTTTTTTTTGCGGTACGTGGGCCTCTCAGTGTTGTGGCCTTTCCCGTTGCGGAGCACAGGCTCCGGACGCGCAGGCTCAGTGGCCATGGCTCACAGGCCCAGCCACTCCGCGGCATGTGGGATCCTCCCGGACTGGGGCACGAACACGTGTCCCCCACATCAGCAGGTGGACTCTCAACCACTGCGCTACCAGGGGAGCCTGTAACCAGTCTTAAACAAGTGACAAAATTAAAAACAAAACAAAAGAACACACCAGAACTGACAAGGATGATACTTCATCACTGTCTTGGAAAATATACACTGCATTTTAACTTGTGTTAAAAATTATAACTCTAAAAAATATGTATATATATATAACTCTAAATTTGTTCTTTATTCAAGACCTTGCAACTCAGGCATTTCTGGGAATGTTGCTTAGTATTGATTTAGTCTCTTGTTTTTAAAGGTGGGATATGAGCCTCTTCCTCCAACAATAGGACGAAATATTTTTGGGCGGCAAGTTTGTCAGCTTCCAGGTCTCTTTTGTTATGGTAAGTGTCTTTGATTTATTTGGAATTGGAGGACATTGAAGGGTGTGATAGGAGTTACTGAAAGAATATATAGTAAGCATGTTTCCTTGAAATTTCTATGTAACCATTACTTTCAACTAGAATGTAAATCTCCTACTTGTGTTCTTAGCTCAGCACATTGCGAGCATCGATGGGAAGCGTGGGTTGTTCACAGGCTTAACTCCAAGACTGTGTTCAGGGGTCCTTGGAACTGTGGTCCATGGTAAAGTTTTACAGGTAAGAAGAAAATCAATCCATCTTCCCATAGATTTAGATAACCATTTCTTTTTTTTTAAACATCTTTATTGGAGTATAATTGCTTTACAATGGTGTGTTAGTTTCTGCTTTATAACAAAGTGAATCAGCTATACATATACATATGTTCCCATATCTCCTCCCTCTTGGGTCTCCCTTCCATCCTCCCTGTCCCACCCCTCTAGGTGGTCACAAAGCATTGAGCTAGATAACCTTTTTTTTTTTTTTTTTTTTTAATTTATTTATTTTTGGCTGCATTGGGTCTTAGTTGCTGCGTGTGGGCTTTTCTCTAGCTGCGGCGAGTGGGGACTAGTCTTCATTGTGGTGTGTGGGCTTCTCATTGCCGTGGCTTCTCTTGTTGTGGAGCACGGGCTCTAGGCGCACGGGCTTCAGTAGTTGTGGCTTGCAGGCTCTAGAGTGCAGGCTTAGTAGTTGTGGCGCATGGGCTTAGTTGATCTATGGCACGTGGGACCTTCCCAGACCAGGGCTCGAACCCGTGTCCCCTGCGTTGGCAGGTGGATTCTCAACCACTGCGCCACCAGAGAAGCCCTAGATAACCTTTTACGTACAATTTGATCAAGAGCAGTTTCAAAGATATACGTCTTTACATCCATGGCCTTTCTTCCTCTTGAAAAACATTTACTTGAAACACCCATTCTTAATTCTTTCCTGGAAAGCAAGGAGAATTTGTATAAAATGAAGTAATTGATTTTGATCTACACAAGCTTCTTCCTCTGGACCAGTTGTTCTGAGCAGAAATTAAGTACACTCATTTGAGCTCCTGTGTAGCTCATATTATTTCTTTGAAGGAGGAAGGAAGCTGGTTAAAACATACATTTCTTTCTCATGTTATTTTCCTCCTATTCCTAGTGTTACTCCTAGTAAATGTTTTCTGTTACAAATTTATTTTTTTTTAAACTTAACAAGATAAACATTAAAGTAGGATAGTGTTTATTTGTGACTGTTTATTTCAGTAGTACTCAGTACAGGGAATTCCCTGGCGGTGCAGTGGTTAGGATTCCACACTTCCACTGCAGAGGGCATGGGTTCGATCCCTGGTCAGGGTACTGAGATCCCACAGTCTGCAAGGCTCGGCCAAAAAAAAAAAAAAACCACTGCCAATAGTAATTGGTACAATCCTCCATGTATATTTTAAGGCTTTAATGTTGGCCCAATTCTACTTTTTTATCATTTGATGAGCAAATCGTGGTGTTGTTAATCAGTTTCATGATCTGATTGGCTTAGGTTTTAAATTCTTTTCAGACTTCGTTGAATTGAGTTGGAGAGGTTTTCCAGTTAGTTCCTCACGTGGAAGCAGTTTTGTTATTCATTGTACTTACTCTTGTCGTCATGCCTGTGGACTGAATGTTAGAAGCAGCGTTTTGGGTGGCCCGTGGGTCAGAGTGATGGAGTTTTAATGGGCCGATGTTTTTGGTGGATTGATTACTACTCTTTTCCAGCCACACTGTACTTTGGCTCAGTGGAAGCATTCCTGTTACCTAAATGAGGTTTAGATTTTCATGTGGGAAAGTAGTTGTCATCTAGTTCAAAGAGGTTTATGTATAGACCAAGAGTGAAATTACTGCTTGAGATCAAGTTAAGGAAAAGTAAGACAAACTTGAGGTAACCAAGTACCTGGAATATGTGTTTCACATGTAGCCCGATGAAATAGAACAGGGTATTGGTACTATAGTTAGTATCAAAAGCAACTAATACTAATCAAGAAGAACTAATCAAGAAGAAAGACCAATTCAGGTCTTTCTGAACAAGAAAGAGTTCTGTATATCTGAACAAGAATTAAATTGAAATCTGTTTAGAATAATGTAGAAGAGACAGGTTGAAAATTTTATTAATGGAGTGAAAACGAAAGTCTAGAAATGAGTGAGGATTTTTAAAAACTCCTGAAACTGTTAGAATTAATTCTGGCCAAAGACCTGGAATTTGACCAAAAACCATCATTTCGCTTAATCATGTTGTTTGTTCTCTTCCCTCTGATTTTATTTTAAAAATGTAATTCTTTTCGTAAAAGACAGTGTTCTCTCTTTTTTAAATCTGGTTATGACTAGGAGGTCAGTTGTCTGGTTCTTGTATTTCACCTAGCCCATCTTCTATTTCTGAAATATCCCACAAATAATGTTTCCTCTTCCAGTGCAGTCTGAGCTCTGGCAGTTTCATGTTCTCTTGTCCAAAAGAATAAAGCATCTTCTCTCTTGCTTGGTTTAGAAACAGATACAAAAGGAGAAGTGAGGTGGTTTCAGCTATTCAGACTTAGCACCAATTCTCTGTTCTTTGTACAGTGAAGAAAAGCATCTTGCCCTAATTTGGTATTAGACCTGCTTTTTCCGTGAAAAAGCCCTGAGGCTTTTTCCATAGCCTTAGTCCTAAGCTATGTTTTGTGTTTTTTGGTTTTTTTTAATTTATTTATTTTACTTTTGTCTGCGTTGGGTCTTTTGGCTGCACACGGGCTTTCTCTAGTTGCGGCGAGCAGGGGCTACTCTTCATTGTGATGCGCAGGCTTCTCATCGTGGTGGCTTCTCTTGTTGCAGAGCACCAGCTCTAGGTGCGCAGGCTTCAGTAGTTGTGGTGCGCAGGCTTCCGTAGTTGTGGTATGCAGGCTCAGTAGTTGTGGCGCGTGGGCTCAGTAGTTGTGGCTCGGGGGCTGTAGAGCACGGGCTCAGTAGTTGTGGTGCATGGGCTTAGTTGCTCCGCAGCATGTGGGATCTTCCTGCACTGGGGCTTGAATGTGTGTCCCCTGCATTGGCAGGCAGATTCTTAACCATTGCGCCATCAGGGAAGCCCCTAAGCTATGTTTTTATCAATTTATTTTCTGTTATATGTGTGTGTTTAGTAAATAATGTTCTTGGATTTGGATCATCGTGTTTTCATTGTCATTTGTCTCTAGGTATTTTTTGATTTCTTCAGTGATCTCTTGGTTATTTAGTAATGTATTGTTTAGCCTCCATGTGTTTGTGTTTTTTACGATTTTTTTCCCTGTAATTGATTTCTAACTTCGTAGTGTTGTGGTCAGAAAAGATGCTTGATAGGATTTCAATTTTCTTAAATTTACTGAGGCTTAATTTGTGACCCAAGATGTGATCTATCCTGGAGCATGTTCTGTGCGCACTTGAGAAGAAAGTGTAATCTGCTGTTTTTGGATGGAATGTCCTATAAATGTCAATTAAATCTGTCTGGTCTATTGTGTCATTTAAAGCTTCTGTTTCCTTATTAATTTTCTATTTGGATGATCTGTCCATTGGTGTAAGTGAGGTGTTGAAGTCCCCCACTATTATTGTGTTAACTGTCGGTTTCCTCTTTTATAGGTGTTAGCCGTTGCCTTATTTATTGAGTTGCTCCTGTGTTGGGTGCATATATATTTGTAATTGTTATATCTCCTTCTTGGATTGATCCCTTGATCATTATGTGGTTTCCTTCCTTGTCTCTTGTAACATTCTTTATTGTAAAGTCTATTTTAAATGATATGGGTATTGCTACTCCAGCTTTCTTTTTTTCTTTTTTTTTTTTTTTTGCGCGCAGTACGCGAGCCTCTCACTGTTGTGGCCTCTCCCGTTGCGGAGCACAGGCTCCGGATGCACAGGCTCAGCGGCCATGGCTCACAGGCCCAGCCGCTCCGCGGCATGTGGGATCTTCCCAGACCTGGGCATGAACCTGTGTCCCCTGCATCGGCAGGCGGACTTTCAACCACTGTGCCACCAGGGAAGCCCCCCAGCTTTCTTTTGATTTCCATTTGTATGCAATATCTTTCTCCAGCCTCTCACTTTCAGTCTGTATGTGTCCCTAGGTCTGAAGTGGGTCTCTTGTAGACAGCATATATATACAGGTCTTGTTTTTGTATCCATTCAGCCAGTCTGTGTCTTTTGGTTGGAGCATTTAAACCATTTACATTTAAGGTAATTATCAATATATATGTTCCTATTACCATTTTGTTAATTGTTTTGGGTTTGTTTTCGTAGGTCCTTTTCTTCTCTTGTTTTTCCCACTTAGAGAAGTTCCTTTAGCATTTGTTGTAGAGCTGGTTTGGTGGTGCTGAATCCTCTTAGCTTTTGCTTGTCTGTAAAGCTTTTGATTTCTCCATCGAATCTGAATGAGATCCTTGCTGGGTAGAGTAATCTTGGTTGTAGGTTCTTCCCTTTCATCACTTTAAATATGTCATGCCACTCCCTTCTGGCTTGTAGAGTTTCTGCTGAGAAATCAGCTGTTAACCTTATGGGAGTTCCTTTGTATGTTATTTGTCATGTTTCCTCATTCTATGAGGCCACCATCACCCTGATACCAAAAGCAGACAAAGAAACTACAAAAAAAGAAAATTACAGACCAATATCACTGATGAATACTGAATACAGATGCAAAAATCCTCAACAAAATACTAGCAAACAGAATCCAACAACACATTAAAAGGATCATACACCATAACCAAGTGGGATTTATCCCAGGGATGCAAGGTTTCTTCAATATATGCAAATCAATCAATGTGATACACCATATTAACAAACTGAAGAATAAAAACCATATGATCATCTCAATAGATGGAGAAAAAGCTTTTGACAAAATTCAGTACCCATTTATGATAAAACCTCTCCAGAAAGTGGGAATAGAGGGAACCTACCTCAACATAATAAAGGCCATATACAACAAACCCACAGCAAACATCATTCTCAATGGTGAAAAACTGAAAGCATTTCCTCTAAGATCAGGAACAAGACAAGGATGTCCACTCTCACCACTATTATTCAACATAGATTTGGAAGTCCTAGCCACAGCCATCAGAGAAGAAAAAGAAAGAAAAGGAATACAAATTGGAGAAGAAGAAGTAAAACTGTCACTGTTTGCAGATGACATGATACTATACTTAGAGAATCCTAAGGATGCCACCAGAAAACTACTAGAGCTAATCAACGAATTTGGTAAAGTTGCAGGATACAAAATTAATGCACAGAAATCTCTTGCATTCTTATACACTAATGATGAAAAATCTGAAACAGAAATTAAGGAAACACTCCCATTTACCACTGTAACAAAAAGAATAAAATACCTAGGAATAAACCTACCTAGGGAGACAAAAGTCCTGTACGCAGAAAACTATAAGACACTGATGAAAGAAATTAAAGATGATACAAACAGATGGAGAGATATACCATGTTCTTGGTTTGGAAGAATCAATATTGTGAAAATGACTATGCTACCCAAAGCAATCTACAGTTTCAGTGCAATCCCTATCAAATTACCAATGGCATTTTTTACAGAACTAGAACAAAAAATCTTAAAATTTGTATTGAGACACAAAAGACCCCGAATAGCCAAAGCAGTCTTGAGGGAAAAAAATGGAGCTGGAGGAATCAGACTCCCTGACTTCAGACTATACTACAAAGCTACAGTAATGAAAACAATATGGTATTGGCACAAAAACAGAAATAGATCAATGGAACAAGATAGAAAGCCCAGAGATAAACCCACGCACTTATGGTCAACTAATCTATGACAAAGGAGGCAAGGATATACAATGGAGAAAAGACTGTCTCTTCAATAAGCGATGCTGGGAAAACTGGACAGATACATGTAAAATAATGAAATTAGAATACTCCCTAACACCATACACAAAAATAAATAAAATGGATTCGAGACCTAAATGTAAGACAGGACACTATAGAACTCTTAGAGGAAAACATAGGCAGAACACTCTTTGACATAAATCACAGCAAGATCTTTTTTGATCCACCTCCTGGAGTAATGGAAATAAAAACAGAAATAAACAAATGGGACCTAATGAAACTTAAAATCTTTTGCAAAGCAAAGGAAACTACAAACAACGAAAAGACAACCCTCAGAATGGGAGAAAATATTTGCAAACGAAGCAACGTACAAAGGATTAATCTCCAAAATATATAAACAGCTCATGCAGCTCAATATTAAAAAACAACCCAATCCAAAAATTGGCAGAAGACCTAAATAGGCATTTCTCCAAAGAAGACATACAGATGGCCAAGAAGCACAGGAAAAACTGCTCAACATCACTAATTATTAGAGAAATGCAAATCAAAACTACAATGAGGTATCACCTCACACCGGTTAGAATGGGCATCATGAGAAAAATCTACAAAGAACAAATGCTGGAGAGGGTGTGGAGAAAGGGGAACCCTCTTGCACTGTTGGTGGGAATGTAAAGTGATACAGCCACTAGGGAGAACAGTATGGAGCTTCCTTTAAAAAAACTAAAAATAGAATTACCTTATGACCCAGCAATCCCAGTACTGGGCATATACCCAGAGAAAACCATAATTCAGAAAGGCACATGCACCCCAATGTTCATTGCAGCACTATTTACAATAGCCAGGTCATGGAAGAAACCTAAATGCCCATCGATAGACGAATGGATAAAGATGATGTGGTACATATATACAATGGAATATTACTCAGCCATAAAAAGGAACGAAATTGGGTCATTTTTAGAGACATGGACGAATCTAGAAACTGTCATATAGAGTGAAGCCAGAAAGAGGAAAACAAATATCATATATTAACGCGTAAATGTGGAACCTAGAAAAATGGTACAGATGAACCGGTTTGCAGGGCAGAATTTGAGACAACAGATGTAGAGAACAAACGTATGGACACCAAGGAGGGAATGAGGCGGGGCCGGGGGTGTGGTGGTGTGATGAATTGGGAGATTGGGATTGACATATATATATACTAGTATGTATAAAATGGATAACTAAAGAACCTGCTGTATAAAAATAAATGAAATTCAAATAAATAAAAATAATGTTCTTGGATTTTTGCTTTGCTTTGTTTTCCTTTTTCTTCTTTTAGATAAGCACTTTTATGAGCTGACCAATCAGTATGTTCAATTTAGCTACAAAATCATCTTAGAGACACTTATTTCCAAGCGTTAATTAGAAGTAGAAATTAATTGGAGATTTACAGCCAAAAAAATCAACTATTTTAATTTCTGCCAATCGGTAGAGTTTTCATTTTATGTTCTGTCTCAATAACACTATGATAGCCTTAATCATCCTTTCTTTTCTTTTCTCTTCCTTTGTAGCATTACCAGGAGTGTGACAAGGCTGAGGTATGTTGGAACCAATTTCTATGCATGAGTCCATTTTCCCTGCAAGCTACTGTTGCTCTCTGGTCCTCTTTAGGAAAAGGGACAAGCAGTCAGCTTTCCTTTCATCATAGAGAGTGTTGGTATACAGGATGGCCACCAGTTTGAACAGTTCTATTTAAAACCATCAACATATCTATCTACTTTCATTTTGATTTCCAGGAGTCAGGATCTGGAAATGTACTGAAAGAAGTTTCATCTTCCTTTGACCGAGTTATCAAGGAGGTAAGGTGATTATGATTTCTCTAAATCAGAGCAAGCTGGCAGTTGTGGAATCAGGATCATCAGGCCTGTATGTTCAGTGTCTGTTCAAAAAAAATTAAACTTTCAATTTAATATGGGCTTTACTGCTTGTAGAACATAAAGAGAGAAAAAAGCATTGCTTGCTGTTTGGAATTTCAAGGAAACATAATTTGCCCACTCATCTTTAAAATTGAAGAGGTACAAAAAAAAAAAAAAATTGAAGAGGTACTGAAACCTCTTATAATAGAGTTGGAAATCTCTGGCCCAAAAGTATTAAAATAGTGGCCAGGGCCTTCGTGTGTTGGATATTATATATCCAGAAATGCTTTTACAACATTATTCTGACTTTGAGATGTCCTTATCGTCCATTTCCCACTCCTGTCTTCTGCCACTGGAGTTTGTTGCATGCCTGACTTAATAATACTCTTTTATTTCTAGTCTTTACATTATCTAATTGTCTATAGAGACGTCACAATTTTTCATTGAAAGCTGCCTTCTAAAGTATATATCACTGAACAAACATCACTATAGGCCAAGATGTCAGATGAGTCAACTTTGTTTTTTGTAAATTTTCATGAAGTGATTTTATTTAAAAGTAGAGATGCATGTATTAATATATGTTTTCTATTTTCTTAACTTTATTTAGTTCATCGTAGGGCTCTTAGAACTACCATTAGAGTAGGGGTGAGATCTCTTAACTAAATGAAGGTAATGTTTAAATGCAAAAACGAACGACGGACCTGCTATATTTACAGCCTACCTCCAAGTATTGTGATTGAATTTTTTACTAACCTCTTTACAGAGTCCTGGACAAGAAAGATAAGCTAGGGTAAATACAGAGCTCTAAGATACTGCACAGTTACGGGGCTGTGGTTGAAAAACAGATGAATGTCATTGTGTTCTCCTTGAGACGTTGGTATAGATTAAATAGAGCCTGACATTTGTCTAGTGTAGATATCGGAGTATCAGAGTCTCTAAAATCACTCACAATGAGAGAGCAACTTAATAGTCTAAATACCGGCCTCATAGTTGTTTGTTTGTTTGTTTGTTTGTTTGAATTTATATTTTTATTTATTTATTTTTGGCTGTGTTGGGTCTTCGTTGCTGCGCGTGGGCTTTCTCTAGTTGCAGCGAGCAGGGGCTACTCTTTGTTGTGCACAGGCTTCTCATTGCAGTGGCTTCTCTTGTTGTAGAGCACGGGCTCTAGGTGCTCAGGCTTCAGTAGTTGTGGCATGTGGGCTCTGTAGTTGCGGCTTGCAGGCTGTAGAGCGCAGGCTCAGTAGTTGTGGTGCACGGGTTTAGTTGCTCCACAGCATGTGGGATCTTCCCAGACCAGGGCTCGAACCCATGTCCCCTGCATTGGCAGGTGGATTCTTAACCACTGCGCCACCAGGGAAGCCCCAAGCCTCTTAGTTTTATTCCAGCTAGGTTACTGTTTGCTGGTGACTTTCCCTGTTTCTTTTTTTTTTTTTTTTTGGGCCACACCATGCAGCATGTAGGATCTTAGTTCCCGACCAGGGATCGAACCTGCACCCCATGCATTGGAAGCACGGAGTCTTAACCACTGGACCTCCAGGGAAGTCCTTTTCCCTGTTTCTTTGCTTTTGTTTTTCTCATCTGTACATTTGAGAAGATAACAGAAACCTGCTTTGCAGAGAAATTTTGAGAAGTAACTATAACAGTATTGAAATCCATGAGTGAAAGCTGTGCTAGAATGATAGTGTATTATATTGCATCCCATTCAGGCTACTCTTCCTGACTCCAGGAAGGGCAGGAGTGCTCTGTCACTCACTCTCTTACTCTACAGTGTCCACCCACATGACTTCTCTCAGGAATTTGAGTGTCATTTATTTAGATTTCACAAGTGTGTGTTGATTCTTTCTAGACAACTCGAGAGATGATGGCTCGTTCTGCTGCTACTCTCATCACACATCCCTTCCATGGTATGTTTGCAGTTGATAACTGAAATCTGAATTTTTATCTTTTATATCACCGTCTCTCCTGACTACTTAGATAGGTTGACATGGTAGTTCACTAAAGTACCTTGCCTGTGTGTTTTCTGTTTGCTTGTTTTGGCTTTTATCCAATTTATCCAGACAGCAAAGTGTCTTTAGGTGGGAAAACCTTTTTTTTTTTTTTTCCCCAGGGCTATTAAAATTTATCTTGATGTAGCTTAAAAATCTTTTCTCTGTGTTCTGTAGTGATCACTCTGAGATCTATGGTACAATTCATTGGCAGAGAATCGAAGTACTGGTAAGTGTTTCTGTTTTCAAGTATTCAGGGAGATCTGTTGAAGCCAAAGTATTAGAATAATAATACTTTACATTTTTATGATGCCTTAGAGCTTATAAAACAAATTCATGTATCTTATATCATTTGATCTACACACAAAAAAACAGTAAAATCAAAGAAAAAGGCCCAGACAGGTTTTGGAGCCTCCCAGGACCTCAGGGTAAGTTGCAGAACCACTGAAGCCAGAATTCACCCTGACTGCCTGTGACCACACCCTTAGGTATTAATATCTCCACTTCTATCTCTAAATGCAACCGTCTTTGCAGAGTGAGGGTGGTAGAAAAGGGAGCAGGGGTGGAGGTATAAGTTTCACCTTGTCGAAGTGGTAATTGAATATTTTTTTTAATAGCTCCAAAATAATCTTAATGTATTTTATGTTTCTTTCTTCTGAACCTAGTGGACTTTGTGACTCCATAGCAACTATCTATCGGGAAGAGGGCATCCTAGGATTTTTTGCGTGAGTAAATTACTGATTTGTGCATGTGATTTTTGTGTGAGTAGAAAGCTTTGATGAGAGCGAGGACATAACTCCTTGTTTAAACCTCAGAGAAAATGTACTCTCTGGGTTTAATTCATGTTAAGCTCCATGTAGGCCCATCTGACTTAAATTCTCTTGTAGAGATCCCAAACTTTTGCTCTGCACATCTAAAATGTGTGAAATGAGGGTTGTTGTGTTTTTTTTTAAAATAAATTCATTGAAGTTTCTACCCTTACAGTGAGTTCTCAATTACTATATAGTTGATAAAATGAGGAAAGTTAGTTTTTGAAAAATGGAAAATTATCTAACGTGTATCTTCTTTATCCTGAGGGAATACGTTTTTGCACTATATTCATTCCCTTGAATTTACTTTGGAAGAACTTAGGCTGCTACCCTTGTTCTTCTGTTAACAACAAAAACCGCATTATTAACTAAATGGTCCTTTTTAATTTTCAGTGTTTCCACATACTTGATTTTATGTTTGAGTATCATAAATACTCCGGGAAATAGGCAAGACAGCTATTATTATTCTCATTTTAGAGATTTTAAAAAAAACTGATGCTCTGGGAAGTTCATTTGCTGCCCATCACATAGCTGATAAGTGGTAAAAGTGGCATTTAAACGCTGGTCTTCAGTCTGTGAGGTAATGTTTGTCCCACTCTTCCACACTGCCTCACCTTGGTTAACTAGGCCCTGGAAACATATTTTTTGTGTGTGTGTGTTTTTTGTTGTTGTTGTTGTTTTTGCGGTACGCGGGCCTCTCACTGTTGTGGCCTCTCCCGTTGCGGAGCACAGGCTCCGGACGCGCAGGCTCAGCGGCCATGGCTCACGGGCCCAGCCACTCCGCAGCATGTGAGATCTTCCCGGACCGGGGCACAAACCCGTGTCCCCTGCATCGGCAGGCGGACTCTCAACCACTGTGCCACCAGGGAAGCCCTGGAAACATGTTTTTTGATGCCCTTCACCTGTATCTGTGTTTGGGCCATTCTCATTTT
This sequence comes from Monodon monoceros, assembly GCF_005190385.1. Lineage (NCBI taxonomy): Eukaryota > Metazoa > Chordata > Mammalia > Artiodactyla > Monodontidae > Monodon > Monodon monoceros. Next base: position 94,722,444 of record NW_021703784.1, on the reverse strand, counting down.
GTAATTTTTCTCATCTTTTGCCCTGCCAAATTTGAATATCAAGTAGTTTAGCAATAATCATATTTAAGTCTCTTCTCCGAAATAGGCACATTTTTTGCCTCCTTGCTTATAGTTATTAATAGTAAGCTGAACCATTGGCCATATCTTAGAGGGGTATAGCTGACCTGCATTTTTTAAATGAGAATAAAAGTCATTAGAGATTAGCCTCAAGAACAGTTATATTAACTAGAATGAATTGGTTAAGTTCTCGTATTCAGTGTCTTTTCAGTTCTCTAGAATGTTTTGAAATTAATTCTTTGAGAAGTGTTTATATTGAGTGAATTGTCTTTTTGCTGATCACATTTCTTGGTGCTTACTTTTATTTTTTCTTCATGTAGGGGTCTTATTCCTCGCCTCCTAGGTGACATCATTTCTTTGTGGCTCTGTAACTCACTGGCCTACCTCGTCAATACTTATGCACTGGACAGTGGGGTAGGTTGTGCCCTTGAGATGTGCTGGTGCGGACTTCATTGTATCCACCTGGCAGCTAGGTTAGCTTTAAAGTAAGATGGCAGTTGGTGTGCCATACTCATCATTATATAGCTATATATTAATAGTCAAAATTTTAAAGGCTAATGTAGTGCCCTATAGTGTTTACTATAGAGAGATGCACCTAGAAAGTCCCTAAGGTGTGGCAGAGTGAGCCTAAGAGTCTACCTTTCTCCATGCTGCAAGGAGATCACTTCTTTATTGATGCCTAATGTTAGAGGACACCATGAAGCAGGATAGTTTTATAGTGTATGCAGGTGTTTCATCTAATCTGAAGTGTTAAGGGGACTCCTGTATTGGGCTTTCTAGAAACCTTAGCCTGGGGGCAGGGTGGGGGGTGAGAATCAGCCTTCCCTAAAAGCAATGTTTCTCCAGTCTCAGCAGTTGTATACCTCTTTGAACACAGTTAGCCCCAAAGCATGGTGGGAACTAGGACACACCCAGGCCAGGGGTAGGACTAAAAATCCACGTGCTTGGTTTCTCGAGTACTGAGACTGATCTTCCCTACAGCATCTGGTACACAGCTAGGTGTATACGGAGGGAGTGACTTGTCCCTCAGTATACCGTCAGTGTTGTTTCCAGGGATTGTATCAATATTTCTAGGACATCGGAAAAGGTTACCAATCTCATTTCTGTTGTTTTTGAAATCCTGAGGCTATTATATTTGTTCCAAGCCATCCTAGCCTAATATGAACTTGTCTGTTAATGTTGAATCAAGTTGATCATTTTGATCACTGCCTTTTTATGCTCATAATGTTTTATGTTTTCATCCTCTAAATTAATTTTCAAGTTGTCAAAGAAACTAATAATGCAGAGATAGAATATATTGATATGGTTGGGGACAATTAGCTGTTATATCAGCTTAATTTTCTTACTCGTTCTAATAAAGGCTTTCTTCCTGTTCTAGGTTTCCACCATGAATGAAATGAAGAGTTATTCCCAAGCTGTCACAGGAGTAAGTTTTTAAAAATCCTTTTAGCCTTTTAGGAGTAGGTTTGTTTGTTTGTTTGTTTAATATTTATTTATTTGGCTGTGCCGAGTCTTATTTGTGGCATGTGGGATCTTTGTTGCGGCATGCAGGATCTTTAGTTGCGGCATGTGGGATCTAGTTCCCTAACCAGGGATCAAATCCAGGCCCCTTGTATTGGGAGCGTGGAGTCTTAGCCACTGGACCACCAGGGAAGTCCCTTTTTAGGAGTAGTTTTCTTTTCTTCTCTTCCCTTCTCTTTTCTTTTCTTTTCAATTTCTTTGTCGTCACTGCTTTAAAGCAACCAGCTGTCTCACAGGAAAGTCTTTCAAATTTATTAATATTTTTCAGAGGTAAGAATAACCAAGAATCCCTGCATCATAGTAACAGTAATAACAAGCCTACATAGTTTGGTGCTGTTCAGCTTTCAGAGGGGGTAAGTGGGCACTTCTCATCACAGATCTGCCCCTGCTTCTCACTGTATCATGCTGAACCTATATTGGAAACTTCACCCTCTTGAATCATGTGGAGTCTTCCAGTAGTTGACTTTTGAAGTAGTTTCCATTGTCTTTGGAAGGATATTCATGTTGTCTTGTTTTCTTCAGGGCTATTTTGAAATGCTTATTGTATTTAGTTGTATTTACTTTTAAATGATGAAGTTCAGTTTTATTTGAATGTGGGCTCAATCACAGAATAAGAGAAGCCTTCTGGTCTTTGGTTAAAAGGTTGCATGTAGTGGTATGGTAAGAGGAGGAAACATCTGCAGGCTCAAAAACGTGTAATTTAGTCTCTCCTGGGATACGGAGAAAGCAAAACCAATGTTGGAGTATTTGACCACAGTGGCACTAAGACTAAGGGAGAAGAATAAAGGAGACTAGGAATGACTTAGTAACTTAGCTGTCTTTTTACTCTTTTACAGTTTTTTGCCAGTATGTTGACGTATCCCTTTGTGCTTGTCTCTAATCTTATGGCTGTCAACAACTGTGGGTAAGTGCCTTGCGTTTCTTATCTTAGTAGTTGGCTGCCTGTATGCCTGACAGGTAGGGCAGTCCTGGTAGAAATTTGGGGAGGATAGTACAGTTGTTGCTGTTAATAGATTTCCTAATTTTTTTCTGTCTGCCCCATGTACCAGCACTCCCATCAATTTGTATTATAAGCAGCCACTTCATATCCTTTTTTGGAATAGAGAAGGGCACAAATAATATTTCTCAAGCATTTATAAATAATGTGCACTTGCCAGTAGTCTAGGTTCTTTTCTGAAAAGGGTGGGAAAATTACCAAATTACTCTACTTTCACATTTTTAAAGAAAAAAAAAAAAAGGAAGAACTTTTTAATTTATTTTTGGCCACGAGGTGCGGGATGCAGGATCTTAGCTCCCTGACCAGGGATCGAACCCATGCCTCCTGCATTGGTAGCGCAGAGTCTTAACCACTGGACCGCCAGGGAAGTTCCTCCTTTATTTATTTATTTATTTTTTTGCGGTACGCGGGCCTCTCACTGTTGTGGCCTCTCCTGTTGCGGAGCACAGGCTCTGGACGCGCAGGCTCAGCGGCCATGGCTCACGGGCCCAGCCACTCCACGGCATGTGGGATCTTCCCGGACCGGGGCACAAACCCGTGTCCCCTGCATCGGCAGGCGGGCTCTCAACCACTGTGCCACCAGGGAAGCCCCCTCCTTTATTTTAAGTCCTTATCCTCTCTTTCGAAAGTTACAAAAGGTATGTCAGGGATTGAATGACAACCTGTACCTGTTTTTCCTCAGGGCTTCATGGAGAAAGTGAGTTTTCAAGTAAGAAAAGTAGGAAATTTGGTTGAAAATGGAAAGTTTCTTGACCTTTCATGTACTGGCTGGGGAAGGGGTAGGTGTGGTGTTGGACACCACTGATTTCCAGCTTCTAGGCGCCATCTGACTCTACCAGGTTGGACAGAAGTTTTGCCTCTTTTTTTTTTTAATTAAAAAAAAATTTTTTTAGCCACGCTGCACAGCTTGCAGGATCTCAATTCCCCAACCAGGGATCAAACCCGCAACCCCTGCAGTGGAAGCACGGATTCATTTTTTTTTTTTTAATATTTATTGATTAACAAATATTTATTGAGTATATATGGTGTACTGCTATAAAGTGAATGGTGGTTTTTGGTTTTTTTTTAATTTATTTTATTTTCGGCTGTGTTGGGTCTTTGTTGCTGTGCGCGGGCTTTCTCTAGTTGTGGTGAGCGGTGGCTACGCTTCATTGCAGTGCATGGGCTTCTCATTGCGGTGGCTTCTCTTGTTGCAGAGCACGGGCTGTAGGTGCACGGGATTCAGTAGTTGCAGCACGCGGGCTCAGTGGTTGTGGCTCGCGGGGCTCTAGAGAGCAGGCTCAGTAGTTGTGATGCACGGGCTTAGTTGCTCCACAGCATGTGGAATCTTCCTGGACCAGGGCTCAAAGCCATGACCCCTGCATTGGCAGGTGGATTCTTAACCACTGCGCCACTGGGGAAGCCCGGAAGCACGGATTCTTAACCACTGGACTGCCAGGGAAGTCCCAGAAGTTTTGCCTCTTGATTTATTTCAAAACTCTGTTCCTCTGGAGTACCTGCCACAATATGCCATTATACATGTCATTGTTTTCAAACAAGATATCAAATTGATAGCTGTGTGGAGTTTGTTTTGTGATTTGTGGAGCAGCTGCCACATTTCGGCCCAGAGCAGGCTTGAAGGATTAGTTAAGTGTGTTGTTGTTGTTACTATTATTATTTGCAGTTTTTGAGAGAGGAAGTGATAAGGAGTTATACCTGAGTAAGAGCATGTAGTCACCACCATTTCACACCACTGTCCATTGTCAAGTTTGGAGTCTTTTGAATACTACTTAGTTTTTAAATTCCCTTTCCCTGCTTTTTTTTTTTTTTTTTTTTGCGGTATGCGGGCCTCTCACTGTTGTGGCCTCTCCCGTTGCGGAGCACAGGCTCCGGACGCGCACGCTCCGCGGCCATGGCTCACGGGTCCAGCGCTCCGCGGCATGTGGGATCTTCCCGGACTGGGGCACGAACCCATGTCCCCTGCATCGGCAGGCGGACTCTCAACCACTGCGCCACCAGGGAAGCCCTCCCTTTCCCTGCTTTTTAATCATATAATTGCTATGTTCTAGGATTTCATTTGTCCACAAATTTAAACCTAGATGTTTTAGAAAGTACATAACTGGTTCAAGTTTCTGTTTCTGTTATGTTGATTCAAAACCTAAATGTAAGGGAGGGTGATCTGTTTTGGATGCTCAGTCTTTCCCCTGCTCCAATAGAATTTGTTTCTTCAGAACTAAAATTGCTTCTCAGGGAACTTTCCAGGAAGAATATTTTGACAAAGATTTACTGAGCTCTTGAGAGAATGTTTTATAAATGTTGACTTCAGTAGCTAACCTGTTATTCTATTTCAGGCTTGCTGGTGGATGTCCTCCCTACTCCCCAGTATATTCTTCTTGGATAGATTGCTGGTGCATGCTACAAAAAGAGGTACTTCTCTCTCATTCTCTGTCTCCCTCCCTCCCTCTCCCCTCCTCGTATTTAATTTGGTTTGTTTTTGTTTTTTTTCTTAAATGTCTCTGGAATCCCAGGTTAATTCTTGTAGGTTATCCTTTAGTTACCAATTAATGTACCCTTTTCAATGTTCCATATGTCACTCTGGCATAGTAATAAAGTGCACTGCTTGGAAATCAGGAGAGGTAGTGAAGAATTAAGAATTCCTAGATGTGATCTGGAAGCCATTTGAGTGATCACATTCAAATTACAAATAAGGTCTGGGTAGACAGTTATCCTGGTTGTTAAAATGATGCCCTTGATTTCAGATTATTTTTTCCAACCTCACCTTTTTGTAACTTTTCAGAATCTCCTAATATATTCAGGTGTTTTCCTACAGTATTTAGAGAAGCTGAGAAATAAAAAGTTATTTACTTATGACATTATTTGTCACAGTGTTGTTGAAAGGGCTGGTCTCTTACTTCTAGAGTCATGTTAGTGGATGATTTTGTCCAGACTCCAATTGTGAGGTGTAGGTCTTCTCCAGCCAAAAGTTCTTGATGAATCTAGGCAGAGCTTTATTAGGAACCAAAATGATAAATGGCTGTGGGCTAAATTTAACATGGAATCACTAAAATGGCCATCAGTTGAAAGCTGTTTTTGAATGGGAAGCACTCTTTAAAGGATTGTAGAAGAAATTGTATGAGGAAACTCTTTGTTGCATTATATTATAGCACTGGTGACACATACGAGAAAGACCTTTGTTCACAGGGCTCAGGCTTCCCAGCCTGAACTCTGAATGCAAAGGCCTAGGTGCTGCTGGGGGGGCTTTTGCTCAGCGTGCCCAACAAGCCCTTCTGTGAACCCAGGCCAGGACACTTGGATGGTTGCCAGACAGACCTAACATGAACATTCTGGGTTTCATTCTGAGTTTTACATTCTCGGTGTTACAGTCTCCTTTTGTGGTCCCCATTTAAAAGGAAAGGTGGCCCTTCTTTCCCCACTTCCTAACCAGCCCCCTGCTATAGGAAGAAAGCAAATAGAAAATTAGTAGGGTATCAGACACCTTACCTAGGGAACGGTTAGTCCTTTAAATGCTTAAGGCAACAGCAAATCTTAACTGAGCACTTACTGTATACGAGGCGTTATGCTAAGAGTTTTTCATGTATCAGCTCACGTAACCGTCAAAACAGCCGTGTGAGGATAGGTACCGTTCTTTATCATCCCACCTCACATATGAAGAACGGGGACTTTGAACGGTTAAATAATGCCAATTATGTAACCCAAGGTCACACAGCCAGTGTTTGGGAGAGCAGGATCTACATGCAGGCTGTCTAACTTCAGAGTCTACTCATTTAAACTCACAACATTACTACTTTAATTATAAGATTTTCTAAGTACTCCCTAGAGATCTACCATTCCATTCAAAACAAATAAAAGCTGGCACAGGGACTTCCCTGGCGGTCCAGTGGTTAAGACTCCATGCTTCCACTGCAGGGGGCGCAGGTTCAATCCCTGGTCAGGGAGCTAAGATCCCATGTGCCACGCGGTCGAAAAAACAAACAAACAAAAGCTGGCACTTAACTGCGTGATAGGACTGTTCTCAACACTTGATATGAATTGACTTGATAATCCAGCTAGCTAGCAAGTGGCAGAGCCAGAATCCAAACTGGGAATTCTGTCTAAATAGGTAAGAAATACTTGCCTTGATTGGTGTGTCAGAATTGTAGTTAATTCCACAGAAGCTCAGCTTAAGTCAGAGAGTACAAACTGCTACTCTGTAGTGATAGTCCCGATTTTATCCTGGTCATTTTAGTCATGTTTCTCAGAAATATGTCCAGTTGTCTCTGCTGATTTGGACTGGCTGACCTCATTTTCACAGTAGACTTTATTTGTTTTTGTTTTTTTTTTTCCAGGGAAATATGAGCCGAGGAAATAGCTTGTTTTTCCGGAAGGTCCCCTTTGGGAAGACTTATTGTTGTGACCTGAGAATGTTAATTTGAAGATGTGGGGCAGGGACAGTGACATTTCTATAGTCCCAGATGCACAGAATTATGGGAGAGAATGTTGATTTCTATACAGTGTGGCACGCTTTTTTAATAATCATTTAATCTTGGGAAAATGGAGGTGTTTGGTGTCTGCCTTTTTTTGTTCTTTTTTCCAGCACAACATAATTTACCACTGATATTCCCCCTTTAGTTATCCTGAAACATTTTTACTCCAGATTATTTTACTTAAAGAAAGAAGTTGCATTTACCTAAAGGTACAGGCAGGTTGTCATGCAATTTGAGTCTTAATTTAAGGCTTTGTAAAGTGAAGAGTACAATCCTGTGAAGAAAGAGAAATAATTGTTTGAAACTTAAGAAAATGAATAAGGCAAATGATTTGGGAGGTTATAAGTTACGTTTTTTTAGTAGACCTTAAAAGCTCAGCAGCATCCACCAGAGTCTGTCTCCCGGTATATTCCTCTAAGCACATTCAATTAACCCTGTCTCTCAACTTCAAAGAAAGGACAATACACTGCTAATCTACCCTAGAAAATCTCTGCGTGAGGCATCCATGCCTTCAGTCTGTTATTGCAAAGCAATAAATTGTGTTGCCAACAACAACAAAAAAGGACAATTAGAATATAAGCAAGATTTGGAAAGGAAGCATAATGGCTTTTTTTTTTCCAAAAGAAGTTCCTATTATATAAAATATGAAAAGCAAATACTGCGGCATTAGTCCCCTTCTCTAAGAGCTAAGTCTTTGCCAATCCCTAAATTACATCATTATACAGTTCTAATTGTATATAATCTTTTGTGCTTCTGTTTGTTATTTTGTTTTTGTTGTTGCAGAAGGTGAGTAGTTTGTTTTTCATTCCTAATGACACACTTGGAAGGTATACTTGTAACTTAACGTCTGGTAATGCAGACGTAAGTCCACAAGATTCTTAGGATATTGACCACCTCGCATGTCATACCCTCAGTTAGGCATGGTAGCGTTCAGAGGAGGGGGAAAAAATCATTTTAGAAGGGCATAAATTTCCACTGAAACATAAAGATCTTACTTACTCAGGCCTTTTAGAAGCAGGTTAAAATGCTCTAAAATGAGAAAGCATTTGGTTTCACTTACTTAAATCCACTGGGTTGTTGCCAAATGAATAAGCATTGAATTTGCTCTTTCTCAGAAGAATTTGCTACTTCCCTATCAAAGCTGCAGCACCCACAATATTAGAGTGGGCGTGCAGGGTCTTCTCCCTCCCCCGGGGTTTAGGAATGTAGCCTGAAGCTCCCAAGTAGCTTACCTTGAAATGTCTTTGATGTCTCTTTGTCTCAAAAAGGAATGTAAATTTTATATTCTATTCAATAGTATCTGCATTTGTTTTAATATAAAAATGTTTTGCATTACCTACTGTTTTTCCCAAAAAAAATCTTCAAGTAAAGATGATCTGGGAAAATGTGCCATGTGTATTATCCTGTGGCTTCAGTTCTCATACACGCTACTACGCCTGCCTAGCTGAGAAGCTTGTCTGACTGTGAGAACCAGTCTACCACCAGCGGGCGCCAAGGCTTTGGTTTTGCCTATGAAAGTCGGGCGGTGGAAAAATTTCACCAAGGCCTGGCTTTATTCAGAGTACTGGCTGATCAATCTAACTGCGTCCAAGCTATAAGTCCCATAAGAGTGCTATACCCATGGTCCCCCATAAAATTTTATAAGCCGTTAACATACTCAGAGTCTGAAATTTATTCAGGGACTAGTAAATGCAGGTAGGTAGGTACTCTTAAGATACGCATGCAAGGGCTTCCCTGGTGGCGCAGTGGTTGAGAGTCCGCCTGCCGATGCAGGGGACACGGGTTCGTGCCCCAGTCCGGGAAGATCCCACATGCCGCAGAGCGGCTGGGCCCGTGAGCCATGGCCGCTGAGCCTGAACGTCCGGAGCCTGTGCTCCGCAACAGGAGAGGCCACCACAGTGAGAGGCCCGCATACCGTAAAAAAAAAAAAGATACACATGCAAGAAATACTGAAGTGACTCATTATATATGTAAATCATGTAAACCTAGATAAGGATTATCTAGTAAGCTGCACTTGTGAAACTGGGCAAGTGGTTTGCTTTGGCAGTACTGAGCTAAGTTGCCAGGAAATATTCCCTCTGGGGACTCTGCTGGTCATTGAAGCTTGACTGAAGAAAAGAATGTGGGGTTTCCTGGAACTTTGGGGTGCTTGTAAAAGTACCAGGGTATACAAGCAACCTTAGGACGAAAGAAACTTTAAACATGGTCCTGTATCCCAGCTAAACATACCCTAGCTTTGCTATGATTTCCTACTTGAGAAATGTCTTCCTTTCCCCCTCCCCATTGAAATTTTTCTTATATGGTAAAATTCAGCTCTAGTGCCATCTCTTTGTGAAGTCTCTCTTAGTCCTCCCAACCAGATGAGATCTTTGCCTTCAAACTTCTCCCCTAAGTCTCGTAGATTATACTGCAAAGTAAACTGACAAAACAAACTACATCCAACACCAAGTTCAAGGCTTACACAGCAGTGGCATTACTTCTCTCTGATCTGAAAATACGTGAAAAAAATTATATTTGGCCCTTTAAAACAGGCGCACCAAAACAACCTCACTGGGCTTTATAGGAAAACTAGCTGGTGAAGTAGCAGTGCATGAAGTCGGGTCAGTTGAAGGTACTGTGGCAGGTAAGGGGAAGCAAGAAGAGAGAACAGTAGGGAGTAATGACTGCCAAGCTATAAGCTTTAGTTCTCATAAGCTTTGGTAGAGTAGGTATGCCCACTTTAGAAATAAAGAAAATGAGACTCAGATTAAGTAACTCATTCAAAATTATACAGCTAGTAAGTTTTAGAGGAGAGTTCAAACCTGAGTCTTTCAAATTCCAAGGCATGTTTACTGTTTCATAGAAGCAATGAAATGCTGAGAATAAAGTAGCCAGTGAACCAAATGATACGTGATCAGTCTGAGGACAAAGGCCCTGCCTTTTAGTCAGATCAGTGAACCAAAGAACAAGCCTCCCACAGAATAGAGTAGAATGGTCTTCAATCAGGAAAGATACACTTTTTGCCTCTGCAGAATGATAAGTAGGTGAAGCAACTGAAAATAGAGATGATCACCATTACTTTTCTATACTATCATGATTTATGCGGATGGAAAGCTAAGTTACTGTACAGGAAGGATTTTTTCCTAGAAGTACCATTAGTCCAATGTATTGGAACTCCTACTATGTTTGAAGGTTAACAGTTTTTGAAAGTGATTTACATGTCAGCTCCTCAATGGATTCTTTTTTTATGGCCATGCCCTGCGACTTGTGGGACCTTAGTTCCCCAATCAGGGGTTGAACCTGAACTGTCGGCAGTGAATGCATAACCACTGGACCACCTGGAAATTCCCTCAATGGATTCTTCTAGAACATCCTTGCATATTGGATGGGTTCATTCAGGCTGCTGCCCTAAGTGCCATAGTAATTTGTATCTTTGGAGATTTTTTGTTTTTTTTTTTGTGGGGGGGGTTGGTTTTTTTGGCCATGCCATGTGGCTTGCAGGGTCTTAGTTCTCTGACTGGGGATCAAACCTGTGCCCCCTGCAGTGGAAGTGCGAAGTCCTAACCACTGAACTGCCAGGGAATTCCCATGGAGTTTTTTTTGTTTTTAAATACAAAGTTGTGTGTTTTATCTCCCATGGAGAGATTTTTTTAGGCTTATTTAAGGATGTCACATTTTATGTTTTCCACCTCCATTGATCCCTCGTCTTATCTCTTCAGACTTGAGAGAATTAGAATCTTGAACTCTGATTTTTGTCCTAGAGGGAAAGTTACAAATGAAAGGTTCTTTTGCCACCAACTAAAAAAAAAAAAAAACAACCTTTTTTTCAGGAGAATATCTTAGAGGGTAACAGCAATCAGTTTTCTAAAGCAACTAAAAGTGTTTCCCCTCCAACCAGTTTTGTCCATATGAGTCAGCCTCATCTGTTTGCTGCCTCCCCAGGCTGTCTTGGGAGGCAGGTCTTCCACACACACTGCCATAATTCCATGGCCGTGAGATGAAATGTTGAAAAGCCCATTTGCCTCACTCTCGTAAGTGGATTCCTCTGCAGTTGGGACCCCAAATCTGTCTGGGACCAATTAGCCAGAATTTGTATTAAAACCACAGTTGTTCCAGAACCAATTTACTGCCACCCTGAAAAAGAATGTTTTCAAATAGATTTAGATTAGTACCATACCAAAATATGGCTGGAGAACAGTGCTTTGGAGCGTGTCAAGGAAAAGGGGGAGAAACAAAAATGTGACCTGGAGGAGCTCTTGAAGACTCGCCAACTTCCCAAGAGGGAGAGCAAATAATGATACAAACCCTGCCCCCTCCCAAACCCAAGATGACACCATTGGTGAGAGAACCTTTTCTAGCACCAGTTTTTGCCTCACTAAGGCAGCCAGAAGAATGGACTGTTCCCTGGTAATGCCACATTTCCAGGGAAATATCTATCAGGCTTTGCAGTTTATTTCCAAACTGAGGAGCCAGAGGTGAGATAAGGACAGGAAACAGAAGTGCGCCTAGTCGCTTTCTATCCCGTCTGCACCCCTGCCCTCCTGGCATCCCAGAGACTGGTGAGAGTGTCCTTTGGCTGGAAACAAAAAAGGAGGGTGAAAATGGAAACAACAGAGCCGTACCTCACTTCAGACTGCTCACCTCCTCCTGGAATTCAGCATTTCATGCCCTTCCTTCCCTGAGGGGCCCACATTTAGAGTTTATAAATACAACCCTCAGTTACTGAGTGCAAAGCCCTGGGTTGTGGGCAGTGGAGCATGTAATAAATCTCTGCGTCCTCCATGGCATTACTGGGAGCTGAGGAAGGGACACAGTCTGGCGAGAACATAAAAACTAAGAATGTTGGGAGGATTAAATGGAACCATGTGTAAGAAAGCAAAGCCTGGAACACTGAAAGGGTTCTCACCGAGTCTCCCGAACACTTGCTGTGATGGGTGTTGGACAGGCAGGATGTGCCAGAAGTTGAAACCAAGCTCCCTGGGATCCACAAGAGGAAAAGCTGACATCCAGTTAGGGGAACTCGGGGAAGACTTCATGAAGGAGTAGCACTTGACCTGGTTTTCTAAGGGCAGGGTACTGGGAGGCAGGATGGTGGAATGGGAACAATTTCCAGCCCTGTCACTTAGCAGCCATGTGACCTTGGACTAGTTATTTGATCGTATTAAGCCTCAGGCTCTTCATCTCTAAAGTGAGGATAATACTTCTCTTATTGGGGCATTAAATTGAGTACAGTGTCACAGCAAATATTTGGAATGTGGTAGCCGTTATGGTTATTTAAGAATTAGGGGGCTTCCCTGGTGGCACAGTGGTTGAGAGTCCGCCTGCCGATGCAGGGGGACACAAGTTCGTGCCCCGGTCCGGGAAGACCTCACGTGGCGCGGAGTGGCTGGGCCGGTGAGCCATGGCCACTGATCCTGCTCGTCCGGAGCCTGTGCTCCGCAACGGGAGAGGCCACAACAGTGAGAGGCCTGCGTACTGAAAAAAAAAAAAAAAAAAGAATTAGAAGGTAAGGGAATACTTTATAAATATAGATAATATGGGCAAAGTCATGGAACTAGTAAAGGCCAAGAGTTGAGGGAAAGTGGAATTGCATCTCTAATGACAGTCCTAACATTTCTTTTTTTTTTTTTTTTTTTTTTTTGCCGTACGCCGGCCTCTCACTGTTGTGGCCTCTCCCGTTGCGGAGCACAGGCTCCGGATGAGCAGGATCAGTGGCCATGGCTCACCGGCCCAGCCACTCCACGCCACGTGGGGTCTTCCCGGACCGGGGCACGAACTCGTGTCCCCCTGCATCGGCAGGTGGACTCTCAACCACTGCACCACCAGGGAAGCCCCCCTAACATTTCTTCAAAGCTGTATTTCTGCCATATAATGAGCACCTGGAACAATACCTAACACATAGTTCTCAATAAATGTTTGTTCAGGATCCTCAAATTCAATTACATCACAACCCTTCTCCCCGAGCCTGCAGTGGTGCTTGCATTCTCAAATTTTTTTAAACACTTCATGATCACCCTGTTTCCCAAGCTAAAACCCTGGAGATGACTGAATCCTCTCCACCCTTCACTATTCTAAGAAGTCACTGCTAGATTCTCAGAAATGCCTCTTGAATTTGTCATCCTCCCTCCGTCCCCAGTGCCTTGGTGCATCATCTCTGCTCAGCTGTTGCAGCAGGCTTCTATCTGGTCTTCCTGCCACCAGCGCAAGACAGTAGGCAGTAGATAAAGCTGGAGCTGTATGGTATGATCTGGTTATGGAGGATGGCTACAACTTTTCTCTGCCTATACAAGCTTCCTACAGGGGATAAAATACTTTCTGACCTAAGTTTCTTAAGACTTTTTGCTCTAGCATCCATAAATCCATGCACCTTAAGCCCAAGTCATGCAGTCCCAATTCTCCTCCTACAACCTCCTCTGCTCTGCATATTTGTACCTCATTAGCAGCTGCTCTTTGTGTTTGTTATCTTCTGCTGGAGCCTCGTGCAGAAGGAGCCAAGCTGAGAGACAAGGATATTTATAAATAGAAAGTGGGTGTAAAGTTCTGCAGTTGCAAATGTTTTTTAAAAGGCTAATTCCATCTCTCCTCCATTTGAGCTTTGAAATTCCTGTCCACCTCCTCATCTTCCATCTTTTACCAAAAGTCCTTACCCTCTCCTTGGTCCCGGCCATGATAAACCTGGAAACCCTGGTGGTTAAGAGATGTCACCTGGGCTTCCCTGGTGGCGCAGTGGTTGAGGGTCTGCCTGCCGATGCAGGGGACGCGGGTTTGTGCCCCGGTCCGGGAGGATCCCACATGCCGCGGAGCGGCTGGGCCCGTGAGCCATGGCCGCTGAGCCTGTGCGTCCGGAGCCTGTGCTCTGCAACGGGAGAGGCCACAACAGTGAGAGGCCCGCGTACCGCAAAAAAAAAAAAAAAAGAGATGTCACCTGGAAAGTAGTGCATCTATAGACAACTGTACAGAGTGAAAGCTATTGAGATAACATAAATGTACTTACCACCTAATAATAGAATATTTATTGGTGGCCTCCTACACGACCTGCCCATATATCCATTAGCTCCAACCCATAAAACAGCCATATAAACAAAATATAATCCCATTTCTTTGATAGAAAAGTGAAGTTCAGAAGGATTAACTGATTTGCCCAAGACTGATAAATGACAGAGCCAGGATTCAGAGCTGGGTGTGCAAGTCTGGGGAATTTCTAATATGTCATGCACACGTACTGAGTTCTGTTTTTCTACATAAAAATAGGGGAACAGTTTTAAACAAGGAGGTAAAAATGCAACTTGATGAGAGAGAATTTGATTTTATAACAATGAAAGGGTCAAGTTGTATATCATGGTTGCATACTCAGAAACCCAACAGACTGGCTTAATTAAGAAAAGGAATGTATTGGCTCAAGCAAAGAAATGGTCAGTTGTTAATCTGGTGGTTCAAACAAAGGCATCAGGACTCCCACTCGCCCCATTCCTTGGGCCCACCTCTGCCTGGTTTCCTTCTCAGACAGGCTCACTCCACTTGGCAACAAGATGACAAATGGCATCTTCACTCAATGGCTTTTTAGAGCTTGTAATTTCAGAGAATGAGTAAATGTCTCTTAGGGAAGTTCCAGCAAGAATCCCCTGGAGGACTCTGGCTTGACACACATCCATCTGTAAACCATTCCATTTGGTGTGTCTGGGGGATGGAGCACTCTACTGGCCAGACCTGAGTCAGGTCCAGCCTGAAGGTGTCAGGATCCAGGGTCAGCTCCACTGGAACCATATACAGTTGGCCCTCCGTATCTGCAGATTCAACCAAACAGATTCAAGGGTCTACTCTACTTGGGGCTGCAGGGGCATGGCTCATCAAAGGAAGGTTCACCAGCCATAGACATATACTGCAGCATGTCCGAAAGAAACAGCTTGACCAGAAAGGGAAAGAAAGCAGCACAGTCCGTCAAGGACATAACCTGTGAGAACCGTGAACCTGAGACGAGCACAGGGGTTGATGGGTACTGAAACCTATGCACAATCACCCCATCAACCACGTAATATCCCCATTTTTCAAGTGAGAAAAATGGAAGCACAGAGATTTAAACAACTTGCTGGGAAGGGGCAGAGCTAGAATTCAGACCTGGATATGCTTGACTCCGAATCCTGTGTGCTTTCTGCTCTCCGCCCCGGCGCATTGCCAGTCCAGGGTGGGGGGGTGGGGGGAAGCCTTTGGGTGAAACTGACAGGTAGCCAGGTGAGCGCTTGGAAGCCACGGCCCCACGGAAGTCCACTTCCACCTGCCCAGCCGAGCTCTGAGGGCGGGATGGCCCCAGGCTGGGGGACTGCCCCCACCTTGCCCTGGCAGCCACAGTCCCACACAGCTTCACATGCATCAGCGACCGGTTCCTCTCTCAGTGGACAGACACGACTGCCAGGGAGCAGCTCCCCCGACCTTAGCTCTGACCGTGGGGAAGAACTGCCTGGAGCTGTCAGTGGCACAGGAACCACAGGGCAAAGTCGAATCAAGAAGGAAGGGCATGTTGGCCATAGAATGAGTGGGTGAGCAAATAAATAAATAGTCCTAGAAAAATAACTTGAAGAGATTAGAGTTACTATCTCACGTTTAGAGACTGAGATGGGAATGTGGCACATGAGACAGGAGGCTCTGAAATAGAAAATGAGGGTAGCCCATTTGCGGAAAATCCTTGGACAGGAAAAGGGGCAGAGCTGAAGAAACCAGCGTGGCTGTACCGAGAGCTCCCTGACAGGCTCACAAATGAGAAGGCAGGTATAAGAGAAGAAGGCTGAAGTCCTTGATAAAATGAGACTCAGAAAAAGTGCAGACAGTAAAAGACGTTGTTGGTTATGTTCAGAGCAAGAGGAATAAAGACAGGATAGGGTTCCACTTGGGGAAAAGGTGCCAGGTTAGCAGTTGTCGGAAAGCAGAATACTCAACCCCGATTCTCCTCACTCTCCATCGAAGAAAAGCGTTTCTAAACTGGAATGAGTCAAGCAAAACTTCAGATAGAGGAAGTTGAAACTCCAAAGGGAGAGAAGAGAAGTAAACCTAAGCACCCAGCCATTTAAATGAGCTGCAAATCCCAAGGTGTTAAACCTTTGCAGAGAAGATTCTGGAACCCTTGCCAACGTAGCTGATAAAGCTGTGGACAAAAGGAAAGGGGCCCCAATGCCCGATGGCTGCAAATATCCCGGTGTTAGAAAAGAGGAAGAGGTAGATTCTGGAAACTCTAGGTGGGTATACTTCAGGTGAATTCCCAAATTTATTCTAGAATATCATATTAAACTGTGGGTTTGAGAACACCTAGAAGAAGAATTGGTACCTTCACTAAAAATAAGATAGAGTAAGTAATAATGTCAACAATAATATAGTTTGTTATTATTTATTTGGAAGGCCACTAGGAAAATTTCCTTGGACATAGCGTACCCTGTTTCCAGTTAGACATCAGGCACCTCCCAACTGAGGAGACAGCCAGGAAAACAGTGACCTCCAAGATTGCCCAGTCGGGTGGATTTCCAGCCCATTTAACCACTGTGCCCCTCCCCCCAAGTTGGTTATTCAGTTGGTGTGAATCCGGGGAGAAGTCTTACATTTCATGCTTCTAGATTCTGCATCTGGTCAGCTCAGTAGTTAATCGCGTCTGCCACACTCACAGTGCAGGTGGCACCACTACTGGAAGGAAAAGCTAATATTTGGATGTCAGAATCAAGATTCTAAAATATCTTGAAACAGTGAGCTGAAACCCACAGGATGAATTTAAAAGAAGTGGCAAGACCTGCATTTATACATATTTTAAAACATCAGCTGCCCCAGCACAGGATGAAGGAAGTTTGGCTTTGACGGTGCTTGTGAAAAAGGCTGAGGGCTTTCAGCCGACCTCAGGTTGAATAGAAGCCAGCAGGAACGAAGCAGCTGCTCAAAAAGATACTGGTTCTCCCTGCCTTTTTTAAATAAATGTATTTATTTATTTTATTTTTGGCTGTGTTGGGTCTTCGTTGCTGCGTGCGGGCTTTCTCTAGTTGCGGCGAGCAGGCTTCTTATTGCGATGGCTTCTCTTGTTGCGGAGCACAGGCTCTAGGGCACGCGGGCTTCAGTAGTTGTGGCTCACGGGCTCTAGAGCACAGGCTCAGTAGTTGTGGCACATGGGTGTAGTTGCTCCACGGCATGTGGGACCTTCCCGGACCAGGGCTCGAACCCGTGTCCCCTACATTGGCAGGCAGATTCTTAACCACTGCACCACCAGGGAAGTCCCTCCCTGCCTTTTAAAATTTTAGGTGCAAAAGGGTAAAACAGTGGAAAGTATGTCTTTCTCCCATAACCATTCCTCTTCCCAGGAGGCAACTGCTGTTAATGGTTTCTAGAAGATTCTCTCAGAGGTATTCCATGCACATAAAAGCAAATGCATACTTTTTTAAAAAAATAGAAATGGTAGGGGCTTCCCTGGTGGTGCAGTGGTTGAGAGTCCGCCTGCCGATTCAGGGGACACGGGTTCGTGCCCCGGTCCGGGAAGATCCCTCATGCCGCAGAGCGGCTGGTCCCGTGAGCCATGGCCGCTGAGCCTGCACGTCCGGAGCCTGTGCTCCGCAACACGAGAGGCCACAACAGGGAGAGGCCCGCGTACCGAAAAAAAAAAAAAGAAATGGTAGCATACTGTATACCTTGTTTTTTTGTAATCAAATCAATATTTATTTCATAATTCATGAATCTGTTTGATTCATTACTTAAATTTCAAAGATGTGGACCCAGTGCATACTCCGAAATGGTCATAAGGACCTCTCTTGCCTAATAAAGTATTACTATTTACATTAGAATTACAAAAATAATTATTATACTAACAGTATAGATATAACTCTTACAGCATGGTGCCCTGAACTTAAAGCAATTCTCAAGTAAGTTTTGAATATAAAATGTATAACATTTAACAAATTTTCCAATATGTTGTAATGGATCGGTCCTAAACTCCTCTTCTTGTTTAAGTGTAAACTCAAGGGAACTCTTTCAAGAAAGCATCAATGGAAAAATGGAACTCTGGATTAAAAAAATAAATTGTAGGGAATTTAAGAGTCAGAGGAGGGGGACTTCCCTGGTGGTCCAGTGGCTAAGAATCCGCCTTCCAATGCAGGGGACAGGAGTTCGATCCCTGGTCGGGAACTAAGTTCCCACGTGCTGCGGGGCAACTAAAGCCCCAGGCTGCAACTACTGAGCCTGTGCGCTCTGGAGCCTACGTGCCACAACTACAGAGAAGCCCGTGCACCGCAACAAAGAGCCTGCACGCCGCAACGAAAGATCCCACATGCCGCAACTAAGACCTGACACAGCCAAAAATAAATAAATAAAAGAGTCGGAGGAGGAAAGAGGTCATCTTATTGGGAAAGCAAAGGAGGTAAACTTATTTCCTTCCATGAAACTTTCTTTTCTCCATTTATAAGAAGCTATGACTTTGAGGGCCAAGTACAGTTGGAGTGGACTTATGGAAAAAGAAGCCTGATAAGTGGTCTAGTCTGTATGGAAGTTTAGATCTTACACTACAGTGGCAAAATAAATTTTTCAAAGAATACATATGAGGATTATAGAGCAGAAGACTTAACCAACATTCTTTCAACAAATATTTATGAAGGTCATATTCTAGAGTGGATAGCTAAAAAATATGTTAGAACGATAAATGCCATAATAAATAAAAAATGGCAAGTTGTTTGCTTTATTTATTTTTTTTTAGGGGAGATGGGACTAGGACTGGGTCATAGCCAGTTGTTAGGAAATATCCTCTCATACGGTGATATTCAAGCTAACACAAAAAGGCAGTAAAAGACTCTCATGTAGAAAGCCAAGAGTAGAATAATAATGTATTAGGGGAGTGAATTGTAAGGGGGAATAGAAAAAGTACATTTAGAATGAACCTGCTATAATCAATGATTTGAGGGGTGCATAAAACATCTTTGAGAGGCTTCAGATGGCTACAGCTTGGCTGGGCTTTATTTCGGCTACATACCAATTCCCTCAAATGTACACCTTGTTTTTTTTCACTTAACAGTAAATCTTAGAGATTATTTCATATCAGCATACAAAATGACTCCTCATTCTTCTGTAAAGGGTAGGTAGTCTATGTATTCGAATTTATTGGATGGGTCCTCTACTGCTATTACAAACATGCTGCAATGAATAACATGTCATTTCAGACATGTGGGCATATAACTGAAGAACAGCTTTTCAGGAAGTGGAATCATGGAGTTGAAGGGCATGCACATTTTAAAACTTGGTAGATCTTGTCCAATTGTCCAGGGGTACCAGTTGACCCTCCCACTAACAGGGTATGAATGTTTCTCCACCTCATCACCAATAGAGTGTGTTATAAATCTGTAGATCTTTGACAACCTGAGAGGTAAAAACAATGATGGCATCTTACTGTAATTGTCTTATTCTAACAGTTATTTGTATTTTTTTTATTAACTGCTTATATTCCTTACCCACTTTTCTACTCAGTCGTCTTTTTCTTAGAGCTCTTTGTGTTATGAATTACAAATATATTTTCCAGTTTGTAGTTTGTCTTTGTTTCTGGCAGTTTTGCCGTGTTAATATGATTTGTTTTAAGCTGTAGTAAAAAGTATCCACCAATTTTTTTTTTAATGAATTCTGGATTTTATGTCATACTTCAAACTTCTTTACTCTGAATTTTTTTTTAATATCACTTGATTTCTTTTAGTACTGTTTTGGTTTCATTCTTACATTTAAATATGTGATCCGGGCTTCCCTGGTGGCGCAGTGATTGAGAGTCCGCCTGCCGATGCAGGGGATGCGGGTTCGTGCCCCGGTCCGGGAAGATCCCACGTGCCGTGGAGCGGCTGGGCTTGTGAGCCATGGCTGCTGAGCCTGCGCGTCGGAGCCTGTGCTCCGCAACGGGAGAGGCCACAACAGTGAGAGGCCCGCGTACCGCAAAAAAAAAAAAATATATGTGATCCATTTGGAATTTGTTTTGGTATCAGGTGTGATGTACGGATCCAACTTAAAGTTTTCTAGATGGCTACCTAGTTGTTGCCATACAGTTTATTCAATCGTATCTTTTCTCCTCTAATTTAAGCTCCCACTTTTATAATATTCTAATTCCAATATGTATTTAGATACATTTGAAAGAAATTAAAGTTTTTATTGATATTTCAAATTACTTTTCAAATGAAAGGAATAAATATTCATTGTAAAAAGTTTGGGAAATAGAAAACATTTTACAGAGAAAATAAATATCATCCCTGAACCTAGCATAAATAACAATATTTTTGTTTATCCAGTCTTTTCCTGCATAATTATATTCTCTACCTAATTGATGACACTATGTAAGTCCCCCCCCAGTTTTCCATCCCCCAAATCTAGTGTGATCCAAATGCCCAAAGTGAAACCAGCCATCATCTGACCCAGACTGAACATTCTTCCTTCCCCGTCCCCCCCCCGATCCCAGTACAAGAGGTGAAGCAAACACCTTCTGACTCTTCCAATTCCTTCACTCCCCCTCTCGTTCTAGTCACCAAGTCCTCTGTATTTTCCCTCCAGAGACTCACAGGCCCTAGATTATGAAGTCCTCTCAATATACATCCGAAGAAACCAGGACCCAGAGAGGGGAAATAACTTGTAAAAGTTGGAGTGCTTTTAACTGCAAGAAACAGAGGACTCAAAATGGCTCCACCATCTTCCATAGTGAGAGGTCCATAGGTAGGGTCTGGAGTTACCTGTTGCCTCCTCTGCCAACACGGGTCAAGGAGGACCAGCAACGGTAGCTCAGGTAATGAGCCTGGGTTTGGGGAGAAACTCAGTAACTGTACCGCGTCTTCAGTCCAATTTTGACACGTTCTGTTTCCCCCAGTATTCCAACTGCCTATGGCTGCAGTAACCCCCAAAGTTTCTGGTTTAAAACAATAACAATCAATTCTGTCCCTAGTGGGTCTGGACATACACTGGGTTCAGCCAGGTAGTTCTCGTTCGGAGTCCTTCGTACAGGTGCAGTCAGACAGTGACTGGGCCCAGAGTCAACTTGAAGGCTTCCTCACTCACACTGCAAACAGTGGCTGCTGGAACCTCAGCTGCGGTCAGGGCCAGCTTCACAGGATGCAACCTGTACAGCTACACAAGGTCCCACACTTAGAAGGTCTCTATGCATGGTTTAATGATGGTGTGACCCTCTAAATTCTTAATTTTTGAACAAGGGGCCCTACCTTTTCATTTTGCACTGAACCTTGAAAAGTAGATAACTGGTCCTGCCTGGGGCTGTTGGCCACAACATCCGCACGTGGCCTTTCCACGTGGCCTCGGCTTTCCCTCATCACGATGGCTGGATTCCAAGTGTGAGTTTCAAGAGAGCGCGCCAGGCAGAAGCAGCATCACCTTTCACGCCCAACCTAGGTCTTCCTCTTAGAGGGGCGTGGCATGGCGTAAGAAGAGCAGGGTGGGCTGGGAGATGCTATCCCGCTGTCTTTGGAAGATGCAATTTGCCACATCTGGTCAGGAGCAGGCCACCTCCACATTTCCGGCCTCAACCTCCCCATCTGCAGAAGGGACCTGGGGGTTCCCTTCTGGGAAAAGGGCCAACAGAGGGGAACTTGATCCTCACAGCCACTCCCAACTGCCTCCATTCTGCGTTGTTTACCAGGTGCTCAGAGGCATTGGAACCAGGGGCAGTGGGGCCAGGAGCCCAGCCCAGGAGCTCTAAAAGTCTACTCCCCTGGAAAGCTGAAATCTCTAAGGAAGGCAGGGACTCAGCACCCTGACATCTGCTTCTCCTGCCGGCATCTCTGCTTGGCTGACGATTCCTCCTCTTTCATTTCTCCCTGGGGCTTGTTGTTGTCTTTCTTATTAGCTTCCCTTCAACTCCCAGCAAGGTCCCTAGACTCTCAGCTCTGCTAATTCCCCTGTAAGCCACTGGCAAGCCAGGAAGCTAATTAAATTGTGAGCTTGTGCGCACGCGCTCTGTCAGTCTCTGCAGCTCTTCTTAGTTTCTCTTCCACCTGTCTCTTCCCTTTATCTTCCTTAGAGATCTCCCTGCCTCTCCTCACCTCTTCTGTCCCGCACTTAGAAGGGCTCTGTGCATGGTTTAATGCTGCCTTTCACTCTGTGGTAGGAGTAATCTTAAATACTGTTCTGAGCCCTAACCCCCTGCGGCAGGATAAACCAAGTTCCTTAGCTCAGCATTTAAGCCCTACAACACCTCACCTGCCAGGCCTCTTTCACAAACCCTTCCCTCTTCAACTGAGCCACATACAGGCCGATCTATGCTACCTCCACACCTTTGCTCACACTCTTACCTTAGACTGGATCCCATTCCCTTACTCCTCTATCAGCACTATGTAAAATCCTCACCATCCTTTTTTTTTTTTTTTTTAGTTTTTTTTTTTTCCTTTGGCCATGCTGCGCGGCATGTGGGATCTTAGGTCCCCAACCAGGGATTGAACCCATGCCCCCTGCATGGACACGCAGAGTCTTAACCACTGGACCGCCAGGGAAGTCCCTCCTAATAACTTCTGCATACATCTCATTGACCAGGCCTAGCTGCCGGAGACAATGGGTACATTGCCTCCCTTCAAACTCAAGAGCCCATTCCTCATTTTACAGATGAAAAATTAAGGCCCCGGGGCTTCCCTGGTGGCACAGTGGTTGAGAGTCCGCCTGCCGATGCAGGGGACACGGGTTCGTGCCCCGGTCTGAGAAGATCCCACATGCCGCGGAGCGGCTGGGCCCGTGAGCCATGGCCACTGAGCCTGCGCGTCTGGAGCCTGTGCTCCGCAACGGGAGAGGCCACAACAGTGAGAGGCCCGAGTACAGCAAAAAAAAAAAAAAAAAAAATTAAGGCCCATAGAGGATCAAAGAATTCAGGAGGCCGCAAAGCACAGTGGTTAAGGACTGGGTTTTGGAGCCAGACAGACCTGGCTTTGAATCCTACCTCTGCATTAACCTCTTTATTCCTCATTTGTAAAATTGGGTTAGTGACATCTACTTCAGGGGATGTTAAGAAATTAAATAAGGGGACTTCCCTGGCAGTCCAGTGGTTAAGACTCCATGCTTCCATTGCAGGGGGACAGGTGCGATCCCTAGGAACTAAGATCCCGCATGCCTCACAGCACAGCCAAAAGTAAATTAAAAAATAAACAAATAAATAGAAATTAAATAAGATAATGGACGAAATGAAAAAGCACTTAACCCAGTTGTCGTTCATTGTCTCAGTTCGGTTTCCCCCCAAAAGCCGACCCTGAGGCAGATTTGGATACAAGTAGTTTATTTAGGAGGTGATCCCAGAAGCAGGGTGAGAGAGTGGGGAGTGAGACAAGCATGAGAGGAAAGCAAGCAAAGCATACAGGGATAAGCAAGCTTTCCCCATGGACAACTTAGGTTCCATTCTGCTGGAGTCTTTCTGAGACTGGAACAGGCCTGGGAATTGGAAATTGCCCCACTTTCAGAGGGACTGAAAGCTAGAAGATTTATCCACTAACTCTGGGCCCTCCTTGGTGGAGGGTTACCCTGGGGTCGTTAATTCCCCACTTCCAGCCTGCCCCACACTCACGTCCAAAGCTGGGAATGCCACAGGAGAGACACAGGGAGCAAGTTCAGAAACTGTCTGCAGGTGACCTCCGAGTAGGCCTGGGGGCTTGACTGGGGGCTCTGGTAGCATCTGCTACACCCAATGAAAGGAACTTGCTATGAAAATTATCACTGTGCTGTGGTAGGAGCAGGCAGGAGCTACAGCCTAGCCCTAGGGCTCTTCTCTGAACCCTGCTGCCTCCTAACTTCATTCCGGTGCACCCGCAGCCTGCCCAGCCTGCCTAGATGCCCACCAGTACATGGCATCCTCCTGCTCTGTATCCCTTTGCCAGTGGCCTCCACCTTGTCCCATCCCTTGAAGCAAAAACCCTGCTGTCATCTGCCTCAGCCACCTGTCTCCAGAGAAATGAAATGAACATTTCATTTCTCTGCTGAAATGCTTTTGTGGACCTAGGGAAAGTGTCAGATGGCTTTCAGCCTGAGACAGACCCCCAGTGGTTTAACTGTTCTGCCCTGAGAGTCCTGCCTTCTTCCCATTCCTCCCACTGTTGGAATCACACCTTCAAAATGCACCTTCAAGATGGCAACCCCGACCTCCTTGTCCAGAAGAAGGCTTGTGGCTGCCGCAGATTGGCTTCCTGCCTTCCCCAGCCCTCCTAGGCCTCCCCCCACACCCTACCTAGGCCTTTTCAGGCTGATGAAGGAGGCAAAAGATGGTCCTGAAAGGCTAGACAGGTGCTTCACCCTCTGTCCCCAAATGCCCCCATGCCCAGGCCGAAACGCCTCCATCCATCCCTTTCTATTGAGGCACATATCGATTCATTTTATCATTCCCTCAGCACCCTGGAGAACACTTAATGAGTTCATCATCACCGTCAACACCTTCAGGAGGACTAACCCATGTTAGATTAACTGGGGTCGTGTAAGTTTTGATAGTTCCAGAAGGAGAGCTCCAGAGGACAGGGGATTTCACGGGGCACCAGGCTTCTCAGAAACCACACAGAGGGTCTGTGGCAGAGCCAGGACTAGAGCTCAGGTGCCTTGAGTCAATTGGGGGGGTAGGCAGAGGGGTCCTGCTCTGGCAGCTGAAGAGTGGGGCTCTTCAAAAGCCATCCATTTGGTCAGCATCTACTGACAGCCAGGCAGGTCGTCCCCTGCACAGCTGTCAGGACCGCAGCCCCCCCTGAGGTGGTACCAGAGTCCAGAGTGGAAGCCATGGAAGGGCCTCGGTGAGTGCTGCGGTGGGAAGACAGCTGTTCCAGCCCTGGTGTCCTGCCGGGTCCTGCCACCCCGGCCCAGCTAGGCAGGGTGTCAGTGTCCCTCTGCAAACAGGCCCTTGGAGCCCTCCCATTGCCCTTCTCAACCCTCTCCCTCCTTGCGGACGCTGTGGAAGCAGCCTTTCTGCCAACACTCAATTCTGCCCCAAGGGCTCCCCTCCTTCCTCAACCCCTCCCCAGGGGGCACAGGCTGACCCTCTGATGTCTGCGGGTTTTGTCTTCCTCCTTCCTTCCTTACCAACCACAGGCATTTTCCGATTTGGAGGTGAGACGTCAGGTCACTGTAAGCCCTTCCTTTACTGGCAGCATTGATCCATTTATCCTTCTCTTCCCTCAGACCCCCTCCCCCGGTGCCACTCAGCTTGGACATCTGTCCCAGCCAGACTCTCACCTTCCATTGTCCTTGCAGTCCAGAGGCTAGTCCAGTCTCTTCTCCCTGCTCCAGTCCCCTCTCCTCAAACCAGGGAGAAGGCTGGTCTGTAGAGTGCCCTGAGCCACCGCTAGGTTGGCCTCTGCCTCAGTTTCCCCATCTGCTAACTTAGATTAATGATGCCTGCTCTCCAGACCCAGAGGATGAAGCTTTAGGGAGCTCACGGAAGAAGAAGAGCCCGGTGCTCGCGCTGCCTGCGCGGGGGGCCTTCTTCGTGCGGTGCCCCTGGGCCCTGCGGCTCGGCTCCCCGGCCTCGGCGCGCCCCTCCCTCTCTCTTCCCCTCCCGCTTCTCCCCCTGCCCGCCCCTACCCCGCCTCTCCTCGCGCTGTCCCGGAGCCTAGCTCTTCAGCAGCCCTTTTTCCCTCGCTGCCCCGCCACCCCGAGACCACCCCGGGGTCCCAGCGCCCCGCCCGCCGCCGCCGCCGGCGGCCCCGCC